>NC_069499.1:478891172-478983672 GCF_027579735.1 Bombina bombina
CTTTTCTGAGCCTGTCAAGTCCTTCTTTTGACCCATTTTGCCAAAGGAAAGGAAGTTGCCTAATAATTATGCACACCTGATATAGGGTGTTGATGTCATTAGACCACACCCCTTCTCATTACAGAGATGCACATCACCTAATATGCTTAATTGGTAGTAGGCTTTCGAGCCTATACAGCTTGGAGTAAGACAACATGAATAAAGAGGATGATGTGGTCAAAATACTCATTTGCCTAATAATTCTGCACTCCCTGTATATAGGTAACCATATATACAGATATATAGTAACAGCATTTAAAAATAGAACATTTTCTCCTATGTGAAGAAAATTGGAATGTAAAATATTTACAGTAAAACACATTCCTACCAGGAGGGGGCAAAGTTTCCCAAACCTCAAATGCCTATAAATACACCTCCCACCTCACTCATACCTAAGTTTAATGAACAGCCAAGTTAGTGAGGTATATAAGGAGTAAAAGCATAAAAAAGAGGAACAGGAAAAATTTTTTGCTTTACACAAAAAAATCGTAACCCCCCAAAAATGGGTGGGTCTCGTGGACTCTCGCCACCATGAAAGAAATGAATTTATCAAGTAAGTTCTTACATAAATTATGTTTTCTTTCATATAGGTGGCGAGAGTCCATGAGCTAATTACTGATGGGATATAATACCTATGATGTGGAAGTCCACAAGTAACTATAGTGGGAGGGATAAAATAAAAACAACTTTCTTTCATGTAATTGGCATCCATGAGCTAGTGACGTATGGGATATACAATCCTACCAGGAGGGGCAAAGTTTCCCAAACCTCAAAATGCCTATAAATACACCCCTCACCACACCCACAATTCAGTTTTACAAACTTTGCCTCCTATGGAGGTGGTGAAGTAAGTTTGTGCTTGATTTTTTTTTATTTCTTCTGTGATAAGCGCTTCTAAGCATTCTGAAGCACAATTCCTCTCAGAGTACAGTGTTTGTCAGAGGGATGTGAAGAGAGTATCGCCTATTTGATTTTATGGCTTTCCTCACGGGAAATCTTTTCAAGGGTTCTCTGTTATCGGTCATAGGGATTCAGCTCCTACCTCCCTTTTCAGATCGACGATATACTTTTATATACCATTATCTCTGCTGATAGCTTTCAGTATTGGTTTGGCTGACTGCTATATGTAGATGGGGGTCTTTCGGTAAGTATGCATCATTTTTTAAGACACTCTCAGCTATGGTTTGGCGCTTTATGTAATAATATAAACTTTTAAATATATGTATTTTACTTATATTTGCCATGAGTCAGGTCTATGTGTATTTCCCTTTGCAGTCCAGCAGTTTCGTTATGGGAATCATGTTTTAGGAAGTTTGTCTTACCTGGGGTATAGTCTTTTTTTCAATTTGACTTGTTTTTTCTTTGGAAAACTTGCTGGCAAATTATGCTCACGAGGGTGCAAGATGCTGTTATTTATTGCGTCATTCTTGGCGCGAGAATTTTTTTGGGATCAAATGTGTCATTTCCTGGTTCTTAGTTGACGCTAGGTTGTTTGGCGCAAAATTTTGTTTCTCAACTTCCTTTTGTGTCGTGCGTCATACTTGTCGCCAAAAAATTTTGGTTTTTTTACCTCACTTCCTATATGCTCCTTGCCTTCTTTATGCTTAGAGGGCTATGTTATTTGTTTGTTTGTTTTTGCCAATTTTAGCATTTGCATTTTTTCCCATTCCTGAAACCGCTATATGTGGAAATAAGATATTTCTGTCTAATGTTATTTTTTCTTTTTTACATTTTACAAGATGTCTCAATCTGATCCTGTCTCAGAAGCTGCTGCAGGAACCATGCTGCCTGAACACAGTTCTACCAAAGCTAAGTGTATCTGTTGTATGCTAGTAGAGATTAGTGATGTCGCGAACTTAAAATTTTCTGTTCGCGAACGGCGAACGCAAACTTCCGCAACTGTTCGCGAACGGGCGAACCGCCATTGACTTCAATAGGCAGGCGAATTTTAAAACCCACAGGGACTCTTTCTGGCCACAATAGTGATGGAAAAGTTGTTTCAAGGGTACTAACACCTGGACTGTGGCATGCCGGAGGGGGATCCATGGCAAAACTTCCACGTAAAATTACATAGTTGATGCAGAGTCTGGTTTTAATCCATAAAGGGCATAAATCACCTAACATTCTTAAATTGTTTGGAATAACGTGCTTTAAAACATCAGGTATGATGTTGTATCAATCAGGTAGTGTAAGGGTTACACCCGCTTCACAGTGACAGACCAAACTCCCCATTTAACGCATCGCAAACAACCGCAAACAGTCCATTTGCACAACTGCAAACTCCCCATTTGCACAAGGTTGGATACCAAGCTAGCCATGTCCCGTTCATTGTCCTCACTGATGTCATTGAAGGTCTCTTCCTCCACCCAGCCACGTACAACACCAAGGGTCCCCGAAAGGTGACAAGCCCCCTGGGACGCCTGCTGTGTTTGGTCTTCCACCTCCTCAAAGCCACCTTCCTCCTCTGACTCCTCTTCTTCAGACTGCTCTCTCTGCGTTGCTTCTCTCTGCGTTATTATAAGGTGTGTTAAGTAGTACTATTCCTATCAGTTTCATCCTTGTTATGTCCCCTATCAGGGGACGTGTATATGGCATGGATTTTAGGAACCCGGAGATGGCAAAAGATGCTTGGTCGGTCCTCCTACTTCAAATTTGGGGCACTGCGCATGCAATCGTGGCCGGACTTTTAGCTGACGGACATTTGGCAGACGGTCATTTGGCCGACGGACATTTGGACGACGGACATTTGGACAAAAGTGGATGTCAGATAACAGTCCGGCCATGAGATAGATAGATTTGATAGATAGATACATAGATTAGATAGATCAATAGATGCAATTGATACATTTGATAGATACAATAGATAGATAGATAGATAGATAGATAGATAGATTTGATAGATAAATAGATAGATTTGATAGATAGATAATTTCCCAGACAGAGAATTACAAGACGTGTGGTCTGGGACCCATGGTAAGGTTCCCAGAGGCAGTTGCGGCACCAGGGGACGTGTATAAGGCATGGAATTAGGAACCTGGAGATGGAAAAAGATGCTTGGTCGGTCCTCCTACTTCAAATTCGGGGCACTGCGCGTGCAATCTACTGTGCCACCAGATATGAGTGTTGTGTTAAGTAGTACTATTCTTAGTTTAATCCCTGTTACGTCCCCTATCAGGGGACGTGTATATGGCATGGATTTTAGGAACCGGGAGATGAAAAAAGATGCTTGGTTGGTCCTCCTACTTCAAATTTGGGGCACTGCGAGTGCAATCTACTGTGCCACCAGATATGAGTGGCATGTTAAGTAGTACTATTCTTATCAGTTTAATCCCTGTTACGTCCCCTATCAGGGGACGTGTATATGGCATGGATTTTAGGAACCGGGAGATGGAAAAAGTTGCTTGGTCGGTCCTCCTACTTCAAATTTGGGGCACTGCGCTTGCAATCATGGCCGGACTTTTAGCCAACGGACATTTGGCAGACGGACACAAGTGGCTGTCAGATAACAGTTCAGCCACGAGATAGATAGATTTGATAGATAGATACATAGATTAGATAGATAGATCAATAGATGCAATAGATACATTTGATAGATACGATAGATAGATAGATAGATTTGATAGATAAATAGATAGATTTGATATATAGATAATTTCCCAGACAGAGAATTATAAGACGTGCCATCTGGGACCCATGGTAAGGTTCCCAGAGGCAGTTGCGGCGCCAGGGGACGTGTATATGGCATGGATTTTAGGAACCGGAAGATGGAAAAAGATGCTTGGGCGGTCCTCCTACTTCAAATTTGGGGCACTGCGCGTGCAATCTACTGTGCCACCAGATATGAGTGGTGTGTTAAGTAGTACTATTCTTATCAGTTTAATCCCTGTTACGTCCCCTATCAGGGGACGTGTATATGGCATGGATTTTAGGAACCGGGAGATGGAAAAAGATGCTTGGTCGGTCCTCCTACTTCAAATTTGGGGCACTGCGAGTGCAATCTACTGTGCCACCAGATATGAGTGGCATGTTAAGTAGTACTATTCTTATCAGTTTAATCCCTGTTACGTCCCCTATCAGGGGACGTGTATATGGCATGGATTTTAGGAACCGGAAGATGGAAAAAGATGCTTGGGCGGTCCTCCTACTTCAAATTTGGGGCACTGCGCGTGCAATCTACTGTGCCACCAGATATGAGTGGTGTGTTAAGTAGTACTATTCTTATCAGTTTAATCCCTGTCACGTCCCCTATCAGGGGACATGTATATGGCATGGATTTTAGGAACCGGGAGATGGAAAAAGATGCTTGGTCGGTCCTCCTACTTCAAATTTGGGGCACTGAGCTTGCAATCGTGGCCGGACTTTTAGCCGACGGACATTTGGCAGATGGACATTTGGCCGAAACACAAGTGGCTGTCAGATAACAGTTCGGCCACGAGATAGATAGATTTGATAGATAGATATAGATAGATAGATAGATAGATACATAGATTAGATAGATAGATCAATAGATGCAATAGATACATTTGATAGATAGATAGATTTGATAGATAAATAGATAGATTTGATAGATAGATAATTTCCCAGACAGAGAATTACAAGATGTGCGGTCTGGGACCAATGGTAAGGTTTCCAGAGGCAGTTGCGGCGCTAGGGGACGTGTATATGGCATGGATTTTAGGAACCGGGAGATGGAAAAAGATGCTTGGTCGGTCCTCCTACTTCAAATTTGGGGCACTGAGCTTGCAATCGTGGCCGGACTTTTAGCCGACGGACATTTGGCAGATGGACATTTGGCCGAAACACAAGTGGCTGTCAGATAACAGTTCGGCCACGAGATAGATAGATTTGATAGATAGATATAGATAGATAGATAGATAGATAGATACATAGATTAGATAGATAGATCAATAGATGCAATAGATACATTTGATAGATAGATAGATTTGATAGATAAATAGATAGATTTGATAGATAGATAATTTCCCAGACAGAGAATTACAAGATGTGCGGTCTGGGACCAATGGTAAGGTTTCCAGAGGCAGTTGCGGCGCTAGGGGACGTGTATATGGCATGGATTTTAGGAACCGGGAGATGGAAAAAGATGCTTGGTCGGTCCTCCTACTTCAAATTTGGGGCACTGCGCGTGCAATCTAATGTGCCACCAGATAGGAGTGGTGTGTTAAGTAGTACTATTCCTATCAGTTTTATCCCTGTTAGGTGCCTTTTTTTTGGTTTGGTTTTTGAAGCCATAGTGCAGCACCAGAGGCCAGAAAAATTTGGCATGTACACATGCCTGAAAAATTAGGTATTGTTGCAGCCGCTGCTATAGCAGCGGCCAGAAAAATTGATATTTGTTTCCCAGGCAGAAAGTGCCCTAAAACATTGTGGCTTGAACCCTAGTTGGTGGCGGGTAAGTCACACAAGTCATCCGACATTCGCAGATAAAATACAGCAGCGTGTGGACCATTTTTAGCCCAAGGCAGCTCATCTCATCAGGCCTTTTTTACTCGAATGTATCACCCAATGTCAGTCCCTTCGGGATCCATACCTCATTCATCTTAATAAAGGTGAGGTAATCTAGACTTTTTTGACCTAGACGACTTCTTTTCTCAGTGACAATACTTCCTGCTGCACTGAAGGTCCATTCTGACAGGACACTTGAAGCGAGGCAGGCCAGAAGTTCTATCGCAAATTGGGATTACTTTCACCTCTTCCCCTGTTAGATTCCCGTTGTGCTGTGACATCGCCCTTATACTCTGTGTAAAGCATACTTTTTAATTTATTTTGGAACTGCTGCATCCTTTCCAACTTGCGGTTATTCAGTAACATTTCAGGCACTTTATGCTTATACTGGTGGTCTAGTAGCGTGGACTCCCAGTACAGGTCGTTTTCCTTCAGCTTTTTTATACGAGGGTCCCTCAACAGGCAAGACAGCATGAAAGACCCCATTTGCACAAGGTTGGATGCTGAGCTACTCATGTCCCGTTCCTCATCCTCACTGATCTCACTGAAGGTATCTTTTTCCCCCCAGCCACGTACAACACCACGGGTACCAGATAGGTGACAACGAGCACACTGGGATGCCTGTTGTGGTTGGTCTTGCCGCTGGTCCAGCAAGCGATGCTGATAAGGCTGTTTCTGGTGGTGATGATGACCACAACTCTTCCTCTTCACGCTCATCTACGGCCTGATCCAGCACTCTTCGCAGGGCACGCTCCAGGAAGTAAACAAATGGTATGATGTTGCTGATGGTGCCTTCGGTGTGACTGACTAGGTTTGTCACCTCCTCAAAAGGACGCATGAGCCTACAGGCATTGCGCATGAGCATCCAGTAACGTGGCAAAAAAATTCCCAGCTCCGCAGAGGCTGTCCTAGCACCCCGGTCATACAAATACTCGTTAACGGCTTTTTCTTGTTGGAGCAGGCGGTCGAACATTAGGAGTGTTGAATTCCAACTTGTCGGGCTGTCGCAAATCAAGCGCCTCACTGGCATGTTGTTTCGCCGCTGGATATCGGAAGAGTGCGCCATGGCCGTGTAGGAACGCCTGAAATGGCCACACACCTTCCTGGCCTGCTTCAGGATGTGCTGTAAGCCTGGGTACTTATGCACAAAGCGTTGTACAATCAGATTACACACATGTGCCATGCATGGCACATGTATCAACTTGCCCAATTTCAATGCCGCCACCAAATTACTTCCGTTGTCAGAAACCACTTTGCTGATCTCCAGTTGGTGGGGAGTCAGCCACTGATCCACCTGTGCGTTCAGGGCGGACAGGAGTGCTGGTCAGGTGTGACTCTGCTTTCAGGCAAGTCAACCCCAAGACGGCGTGACACTGCCGTATCCGGGATGTGGAATAGTGCATGGGGAGCTGGGGGGGTGCCGTTGATGTGGAGCAAGACGCAGCAGCAGAAGAGGACTCAGCTGAGGAGGTTATGGAAGAGGATGGAGTAGGAGGAGTAGAGGAGGTGGCAGCAGGTCTGCCTGCAAGTCGTGGCGGTGTCACCAACTCCTCCTCTGCAGAGCCACGCATTCCATGCTTGGCAGCCGTCAGCAGGTTTACCCAATGCGCAGTGTAGGTGATATACCTGCCCTGACCATGCTTTGCAGACCAGCTATCAGTGGTCATATGGACCCTTGCCCCAACACTGTGTGCCAAACATGCCATTACTTCCTTTTGCACAATCGAGTACAGATTGGGGATTGCCCTTTGTGCAAAGAAATTTCGGCCAGGTACTTTCCACTGCGGTGTCCCAATAGCTAAAAATTTTTGTAACGCCTCAGACTCCACCAGCTTGTATGGTAAAAGCTGGCGGGCTAAGAGTTCAGACAAGCCAGCTGTCAGACGCCGGGCAAGGGGGTGACTTTGTGACATTGGCTTCTTACGCTCAAACAAGTCCTTGACAGTCACCTGACTGTGGGCAGATGAGCAGGAACTGCTCCGGAAGAGAGACGGAGTGGCGGATGGTTGAGAGGGGGCAAGGAGGACAGCAGTGGTTGACGTGGCTGAAGATGCTGGACCAGGAGGAGGATGGCGGCTTTGAGTTTGTGTGCTGCTTCTACTCATGTGTTGATCCCATAGGCGTTTGTGATGTGTGATCATGTGCCTTCGCAAAGCAGTTGTACCTAGGTGGGTGTTGGACTTCCCACGACTGTTGTCAGAGGCAGACACACAAAAAATGCAACACTGCTGAGCTCTGCGATGACGGCATTCTGGTGGTGGCAAAAGCATGCGTTGATTGGCGTGCTGTCTGGATGACCCCGGGTGCCGATGCATGCTGTCTAACTGTGCCACTAGCTCCTTGCGATGACCTCGCCCTGATTCCATCTCTTCTCCTCCTCCTCCTCCTCCTCCTCCTCTCTGTCTCCCCATCTGAACTTTCCCCCTGTTCTTCTTCTCTTCTAGCGGGCATCCACGGACACATTGTCATCATCAACCGCTTCACTTGTATCTGACAAATCAACAAAGGAAGCAGCAGCGGGTAAAACATCATCATCATCATCACACCGTATGTCCATGTCTGTAATGCTGCCTGACTGAGACATATCACTGTTATCTACATCCTCTGTCAATGATGGTTGAGCATCACTCATTTCTTCCAACTGATGTGTAAAAAACTCCTCTGATAGATCAAGTGAAGCGGCTGTGGTGCTAGTGTTTGTGGTGGCGGCAGGCGGCGAGTGGTAACTTGAGAGGTGCCCGAAGATAAGCTTGAGGAAGATGGTGCGTCAAGGTTCGGAGCGGAAGCTATAGAAGATTGGGTGTCCTGTGTTAAAAAGTCAACTATTTCCTCAGAACTTTGCGAGTTCATGGGACGTGGCCTCTGAACACTGGGCATTATTATAAGGCCAAAGGGAATCACAGCACCATGACCACGACGGCACCTGCGGGGTGGCCTGCCTCTGCCTGTAATTTTTTTTAAAATGTACACTTACACTTCTATTAAACAAGATATGAGTGGTGGCACTGGGCAAGTGGGCACAGCATACGCTGTGAGCCTGACACAAAAAAGCAGACTGATGTTTCACAGTCCAAAAAGTTTTTTATTTTTTTAAATGTACACTTACACTACTATTAAACAAGATATGAGTGGTGGCACTGGGCAAGTGGGCACAGTATACGCTGTGAGCCTGACACAAAAAAGCAGACTGATGTTTCACAGTCCAAAAAGTTTTTCTTTTTTTAAATGTACACTTACACTACTATTAAACAAGATATGAGTGGTGGCACTGGGCAAGTGGGCACAGTATACGCTGTGAGCCTGACACAAAAAAGCAGACTGATGTTTCACAGTCCAAAAAGTTTTTTGTTTTTTTTAAATGTACGCTTACACTACTATTAAACAAGATATGAGTGGTGGCACTGGGCAAGTGGGCACAGTATAAGCTGTGAGCCTTACACAAAAAAGCAGACTGATGTTTCACAGTCCAAAAAGTTTTTTTGTTTTTAAATGTACACTTACACAACTATTAAACAAGATATGAGTGGTGGCACTGGGCAAGTGGGCACAGTATACGCTGTGAGCCTGACACAAAAAAGCAGACTGATGTTTCACAGTCCAAAAAGTTTTTATTTTTTAAATGTACACTTACACTACTTTTAAACAAGATATGAGTGGTGGCACTAAGCAAGTGGGCACAGTATACGCTGTGAGCCTGACACAAAAAAGCAGACTGATGTTTTACAGTCCAAAAAGATTTTATTTTTTTAAATGTACACTTACACTACTATTAAACAAGATATGAGTGGTGGCAGTGGGCAAGTGGGCACAGTATACGCTGTGAGCCTGACACAAAAAAGCAGACTGATGTTTCACAGTCCAAAAAGTTTTTTATTTTTTTTTAAATGTACACTTACACTACTATTAAACAAGATATGAGTGGTGGCACTGGGAAAGTGGACACAGTATACGCTGTGAGCCTGACACAAAAAAGCAGACTGATGTTTCACAGTACAAAAAGTTTTTTTTGTTTTTAAATGTACACTTACACTACTATTAAACAAGATATGAGTGGTGGCACTGGGCAAGTGGGCCCAGTATAAGCTGTGAGCCTGACACCAAAAAGCAGACTGATGTTTCACAGTCCAAAACGTTTTTATTTTTTTAAATGTACACTTACACTACTATTAAACAAGATATGAGTGGTGGCACTGGGCAAGTGGGCACAGTATACGCTGTGAGCCTGACACAAAAAAGCAGACTGATGTTTCACAGTCCAAAAAATTTTTTGTTTTTAAATTTACACTACTGTTACACCAGATATGAGTGGTGGCACTGGGCAAGTGGGCACAGTATAAGCTGTGAGCCTGACACCAAAAAGCAGACTGATGTTTCACAGTCCAAAACGTTTTTATTTTTTTAAATGTACACTTACACTACTATTAAACAAGATATGAGTGGTGGCACTGGGCAAGTGGGCCCTGTATAAGCTGTGAGCCTGAAACAAAAAAGCAGACTGATGTTTCACAGTCCAAAAAGTTTTTTTTGTTTTTAAATGTACACTTACACTACTATTAAACAAGATATGAGTGGTGGCACTGGGCAAGTGGGCACAGTATACGCTGTGAGCCTGACACAAAAAAGCAGACTGATGTTTCACAGTCCAAAAATTTTTTTGTTTTTAAATTTACACTACTGTTACACCAGATATGAGTGGTGGCACTGGGCAAGTGGGCACAGTATACGCTGTGAGCCTGACACAAAAAAGCAGACTGATGTTTCACAATCCAAAAAGATTTTATTTTTTTAAATGTACACTTACACTACTATTAAACAAGATATGAGTGGTGGCACTGGGCAAGTGGGCATAGTATACGCTGTGAGCCTGACACAAAAAACCAGACTGATGTTTCACAGTCCAAAAAGTTTTTTATTTTTTTAAATGTACACTTACACTACTATTAAACAAGATATGAGTGGTGGCAGTGGGCAAGTGGGCACAGTATACGCTGTGAGCCTGACACAAAAAAGCAGACTGATATTTCACAGTACAAAAAGTTTTTTTTGTTTTTAAATGTACACTTACACTACTATTAAACAAGATATGAGTGCTGGCACTGGGCAAGTAGGCCCAGTATAAGCTGTGAGCCTTAGTTGACTTTTTAACATTGGATGTTTCACAGTCCAAAAAGTTTTTTTTGTTTTTAAATGTACACTAACACTACTATTAAACAAGATATAAGTGGTGGCACTGGGCAAGTGGGCACAGTATACGCTGTGAGCCTGACACAAAAAAGCAGACTGATGTTTCACAGTCCAAAAAGTTTTTTTTGTTTTTAAATGTACACTTACACTACTATTAAACAAGATATGAGTGGTGCCACTGGGCAAGTGGGCACAGTATACGCTGTGAGCCTGACACAAAAAAGCAGACTGATGTTTCACAGTCCAAAAAGATTTTATTTTTTTAAATGTACACTTACACTACTATTAAACAAGATATGAGTGGTGGCACTGGGCAAGTGGGCACAGTATACGCTGTGAGCCTGACACAAAAAAGCAGACTGATGTTTCACAGTCCAAAAAGTTTTTTGTTTTTTTTAAATGTACGCTTACACTACTATTAAACAAGATATGAGTGGTGGCACTGGGCAAGTGGGCACAGTATAAGCTGTGAGCCTTACACAAAAAAGCAGACTGATGTTTCACAGTCCAAAAAGTTTTTTTGTTTTTAAATGTACACTTACACAACTATTAAACAAGATATGAGTGGTGGCACTGGGCAAGTGGGCACAGTATACGCTGTGAGCCTGACACAAAAAAGCAGACTGATGTTTCACAGTCCAAAAAGTTTTTATTTTTTAAATGTACACTTACACTACTATTAAACAAGATATGAGTGGTGGCACTGGGCAAGTGGGCACAGTATACGCTGTGAGCCTGACACAAAAAAGCAGACTGATGTTTTACAGTCCAAAAAGATTTTATTTTTTTAAATGTACACTTACACTACTATTATACAAGAGATGAGTGGTGGCAATGAGCAAGTGGGCACAGTATACGCTGTGAGCCTGACACAAAAAAGCAGACTGATGTTTCACAGTCCAAAAAGTTTTTTTTTTTTTTTTAAATGTACACTTACACTACTATTAAACAAGATATGAGTGGTGGCACTGGGAAAGTGGACACAGTATACGCTGTGAGCCTGACACAAAAAAGCAGACTGATGTTTCACAGTACAAAAAGTTTTTTTTGTTTTTAAATGTACACTTACACTACTATTAAACAAGATATGAGTGGTGGCACTGGGCAAGTGGGCCCAGTATAAGCTGTGAGCCTGACACCAAAAAGCAGACTGATGTTTCACAGTCCAAAACGTTTTTATTTTTTTAAATGTACACTTACACTACTATTAAACAAGATATGAGTGGTGGCACTGGGCAAGTGGGCACAGTATACGCTGTGAGCCTGACACAAAAAAGCAGACTGATGTTTCACAGTCCAAAAAATTTTTTGTTTTTAAATTTACACTACTGTTACACCAGATATGAGTGGTGGCACTGGGCAAGTGGGCACAGTATAAGCTGTGAGCCTGACACCAAAAAGCAGACTGATGTTTCACAGTCCAAAACGTTTTTATTTTTTTAAATGTACACTTACACTACTATTAAACAAGATATGAGTGGTGGCACTGGGCAAGTGGGCCCTGTATAAGCTGTGAGCCTGAAACAAAAAAGCAGACTGATGTTTCACAGTCCAAAAAGTTTTTTTTGTTTTTAAATGTACACTTACACTACTATTAAACAAGATATGAGTGGTGGCACTGGGCAAGTGGGCACAGTATACGCTGTGAGCCTGACACAAAAAAGCAGACTGATGTTTCACAGTCCAAAAATTTTTTTGTTTTTAAATTTACACTACTGTTACACCAGATATGAGTGGTGGCACTGGGCAAGTGGGCACAGTATACGCTGTGAGCCTGACACAAAAAAGCAGACTGATGTTTCACAATCCAAAAAGATTTTATTTTTTTAAATGTACACTTACACTACTATTAAACAAGATATGAGTGGTGGCACTGGGCAAGTGGGCATAGTATACGCTGTGAGCCTGACACAAAAAACCAGACTGATGTTTCACAGTCCAAAAAGTTTTTTATTTTTTTAAATGTACACTTACACTACTATTAAACAAGATATGAGTGGTGGCAGTGGGCAAGTGGGCACAGTATACGCTGTGAGCCTGACACAAAAAAGCAGACTGATATTTCACAGTACAAAAAGTTTTTTTTGTTTTTAAATGTACACTTACACTACTATTAAACAAGATATGAGTGCTGGCACTGGGCAAGTAGGCCCAGTATAAGCTGTGAGCCTTAGTTGACTTTTTAACATTGGATGTTTCACAGTCCAAAAAGTTTTTTTTGTTTTTAAATGTACACTAACACTACTATTAAACAAGATATAAGTGGTGGCACTGGGCAAGTGGGCACAGTATACGCTGTGAGCCTGACACAAAAAAGCAGACTGATGTTTCACAGTCCAAAAAGTTTTTTTTGTTTTTAAATGTACACTTACACTACTATTAAACAAGATATGAGTGGTGCCACTGGGCAAGTGGGCACAGTATACGCTGTGAGCCTGACACAAAAAAGCAGACTGATGTTTCACAGTCCAAAAAGATTTTATTTTTTTAAATGTACACTTACACTACTATTAAACAAGATATGAGTGGTGGCACTGGGCAAGTGGGCACAGTATACGCTGTGAGCCTGACACAAAAAAGCCGACTGATGTTTTACAGTCCAAAAAGTTTTTATTTTTTTAAATGTACACTTACACTACTATTAAACAAGATATGAGTGGTGGCACTGGGCAAGTGGGCACAGTATACGCTGTGAGCCTGACACAAAAAAGCAGACTGGTTCACAGTCCAAAAATGTTTTTGTTTTTAAATTTACACTACTGTTACACCAGATATGAGTGGTGGCACTGGGCAAGTGGGCACAGTATACGCTGTGAGCCTAGCACACACGCTGGCAGGCAGGCAGGCAACTGCAATTAGATTACACAAGCAGACTGATGTTTCACAGTCAAAAAATTTTTTTTTTTAAATTTACACTACTGTTACACCAGATATGAGTGGTGGCACTGGGCAAGTGGGCCTGGCACACACGGTGACAGGCAGGCAGGCAACTGCAATTAGATTACACTAGCAGAATGATGTTTCACAGTCAAAAAAGTTTTTTTTTTTAAATTTACACTACTGTTACACCAGATATGAGTGGTGGCACTGGGCAAGTGGGCCTGGCACACACGCTGGCAGGCACGCAACTGCAATTAGATTACACAAGCAGACTGATGTTTCACAGTCAAAAAAGTTTTTTTTTTTTAAATTTACACTACTGTTACACCAGATATGAGTGGGGGCACTGGGCAAGTGGACACAGTATACGCTGTGAGCCTGGCACACACGCTGGCAGGCAGGTGCAATTAGATTACACTAGCAGACTGATGTTTCACAGTCGAAAAAGTTTTTTTTTTTTTTAAATTTACACTACTGTTACACCAGATATGAGTGGTGGCACTGGGCAAGTGGGCCTGGCACACACGAAGGCAGGCAGGCAACTGCAATTAGATTACACTAGCAGACTGATGTTTCACAGTCAAAAAAGTTTTTTTTTTAAATTTACACTACTGTTACACCAGATATGAGTGGTGGCACTGGGCAAGTGGGCACAGTATACGCTGTGAGCCTGGCACACATGCTGGCAGGCAGGCAACTGCAATTAGATTACACAAGCAGACTGATGTTTCACAGTCAAAAAAGTTTTTTTTTTTAAATTTACACTACTGTTACACCAGATATGAGTGGGGGCACTGGGCAAGTGGACACAGTATACGCTGTGAGCCTGGCACACACGCTGGCAGGCAGGCAACTGCAATTAGATTACACAAGCAGACTGATGTTTCACAGTCAAAAAAGTTTTTTTTTTAAATTTATACTACTGTTACACCAGATATGAGTGGTGGCACTGGGCAAGTGGGCACAGTATACGCTGTGAGCCTGGCACACATGCTGGCAGGCAGGCAACTGCAATTAGATTACACAAGCAGACTGATGTTTCACAGTCAAAAAAGTTTTTTTTTTTAAATTTACACTACTGTTACACCAGATATGAGTGGGGGCACTGGGCAAGTGGACACAGTATACGCTGTGAGCCTGGCACACACGCTGGCAGGCAGGCAACTGCAATTAGATTACACTAGCAGACTGATGTTTCACAGTCGAAAAAGTTTTTTTTTTTTTTTAAATTTACACTACTGTTACACCAGATATGAGTGGTGGCACTGGGCAAGTGGGCACAGTATACGCTGTGAGCCTGACACAAAAAAGCAGACTGATGTTTCACAATCCAAAAAGATTTTATTTTTTTAAATGTACACTTACACTACTATTAAACAAGATATGAGTGGTGGCACTGGGCAAGTGGGCACAGTATACGCTGTGAGCCTGACACAAAAAAGCAGACTGATGTTTTACAGTCCAAAAAGATTTTATTTTTTTAAATGTACACTTACACTACTATTAAACAAGATATGAGTGGTGGCACTGGGCAAGTGGGCACAGTATACGCTGTGAGCCTGACACAAAAAAGCAGACTGATGTTTCACAGTCCAAAAAGTTTTTTTTGTTTTTAAATGTACACTTACACTACTATTAAACAAGATATGAGTGGTGGCACTGGGCAAGTGGGCACAGTATACGCTGTGAGCCTGACACAAAAAAGCAGACTGATGTTTCACAGTCCAAAAATTTTTTTGTTTTTAAATTTACACTACTGTTACACCAGATATGAGTGGTGGCACTGGGCAAGTGGGCACAGTATACGCTGTGAGCCTGACACAAAAAAGCAGACTGATGTTTCACAATCCAAAAAGATTTTATTTTTTTAAATGTACACTTACACTACTATTAAACAAGATATGAGTGGTGGCACTGGGCAAGTGGGCATAGTATACGCTGTGAGCCTGACACAAAAAAACAGACTGATGTTTCACAGTCCAAAAAGTTTTTTATTTTTTTAAATGTACACTTACACTACTATTAAACAAGATATGAGTGCTGGCACTGGGCAAGTAGGCCCAGTATAAGCTGTGAGCCTTAGTTGACTTTTTAACATTGGATGTTTCAGTCCAAAAAGTTTTTTTTGTTTTTAAATGTACACTAACACTACTATTAAACAAGATATAAGTGGTGGCACTGGGCAAGTGGGCACAGTATACGCTGTGAGCCTGACACAAAAAAGCAGACTGATGTTTCACAGTCCAAAAAGTTTTTTTTGTTTTTAAATGTACACTTACGCTACTATTAAACAAGATATGAGTGGTGCCACTGGGCAAGTGGGCACAGTATACGCTGTGAGCCTGACACAAAAAAAGCAGACTGATGTTTCACAGTCCAAAAAGATTTTATTTTTTTAAATGTACACTTACACTACTATTAAACAAGATATGAGTGGTGGCACTGGGCAAGTGGGCACAGTATACGCTGTGAGCCTGACACAAAAAAGCAGACTGATGTTTCACAGTCCAAAAAGTTTTTATTTTTTAAATGTACACTTACACTACTATTAAACAAGATATGAGTGGTGGCACTGGGCAAGTGGGCACAGTATACGCTGTGAGCCTGACACAAAAAAGCAGACTGATGTTTTACAGTCCAAAAAGATTTTATTTTTTTAAATGTACACTTACACAACTATTAAACAAGATATGAGTGGTGGCACTGGGCAAGTGGGCACAGTATACGCTGTGAGCCTGACACAAAAAAGCAGACTGATGTTTCACAGTCCAAAAAGTTTTTATTTTTTAAATGTACACTTACACTACTATTAAACAAGATATGAGTGGTGGCACTGGGCAAGTGGGCACAGTATACGCTGTGAGCCTGACACAAAAAAGCAGACTGATGTTTTACAGTCCAAAAAGATTTTATTTTTTTAAATGTACACTTACACTACTATTAAACAAGATATGAGTGGTGGCAGTGGGCAAGTGGGCACAGTATACGCTGTGAGCCTGACACAAAAAAGCAGACTGATGTTTCACAGTCCAAAAAGTTTTTTATTTTTTTAAATGTACACTTACACTACTATTAAACAAGATATGAGTGCTGGCACTGGGCAAGTAGGCCCAGTATAAGCTGTGAGCCTTAGTTGACTTTTTAACATTGGATGTTTCAGTCCAAAAAGTTTTTTTTGTTTTTAAATGTACACTAACACTACTATTAAACAAGATATAAGTGGTGGCACTGGGCAAGTGGGCACAGTATACGCTGTGAGCCTGACACAAAAAAGCAGACTGATGTTTCACAGTCCAAAAAGTTTTTTTTGTTTTTAAATGTACACTTACGCTACTATTAAACAAGATATGAGTGGTGCCACTGGGCAAGTGGGCACAGTATACGCTGTGAGCCTGACACAAAAAAAGCAGACTGATGTTTCACAGTCCAAAAAGATTTTATTTTTTTAAATGTACACTTACACTACTATTAAACAAGATATGAGTGGTGGCACTGGGCAAGTGGGCACAGTATACGCTGTGAGCCTGACACAAAAAAGCAGACTGATGTTTCACAGTCCAAAAAGTTTTTATTTTTTAAATGTACACTTACACTACTATTAAACAAGATATGAGTGGTGGCACTGGGCAAGTGGGCACAGTATACGCTGTGAGCCTGACACAAAAAAGCAGACTGATGTTTTACAGTCCAAAAAGATTTTATTTTTTTAAATGTACACTTACACAACTATTAAACAAGATATGAGTGGTGGCACTGGGCAAGTGGGCACAGTATACGCTGTGAGCCTGACACAAAAAAGCAGACTGATGTTTCACAGTCCAAAAAGTTTTTATTTTTTAAATGTACACTTACACTACTATTAAACAAGATATGAGTGGTGGCACTGGGCAAGTGGGCACAGTATACGCTGTGAGCCTGACACAAAAAAGCAGACTGATGTTTTACAGTCCAAAAAGATTTTATTTTTTTAAATGTACACTTACACTACTATTAAACAAGATATGAGTGGTGGCAGTGGGCAAGTGGGCACAGTATACGCTGTGAGCCTGACACAAAAAAGCAGACTGATGTTTCACAGTCCAAAAAGTTTTTTATTTTTTTAAATGTACACTTACACTACTATTAAACAAGATATGAGTGGTGGCACTGGGCAAGTGGACACAGTATACGCTGTGAGCCTGACACAAAAAAGCAGACTGATGTTTCACAGTACAAAAAGTTTTTTTTGTTTTTAAATGTACACTTACACTACTATTAAAAAAGATATGAGTGGTGGCACTGGGCAAGTGGGCCCAGTATAAGCTGTGAGCCTGACACCAAAAAGCAGACTGATGTTTCACAGTCCAAAACGTTTTTATTTTTTTAAATGTACACTTACACTACTATTAAACAAGATATGAGTGGTGGCACTGGGCAAGTGGGCCCTGTATAAGCTGTGAGCCTGAAACAAAAAAGCAGACTGATGTTTCACAGTCCAAAAAGTTTTTTTTGTTTTTAAATGTACACTTACACTACTATTAAACAAGATATGAGTGGTGGCACTGGGCAAGTGGGCACAGTATACGCTGTGAGCCTGACACAAAAAAGCAGACTGATGTTTCACAGTCCAAAAAATTTTTTGTTTTTAAATTTACACTACTGTTACACCAGATATGAGTGGTGGCACTGGGCAAGTGGGCACAGTATACGCTGTGAGCCTGACACAAAAAAGCAGACTGATGTTTCACAATCCAGAAAGATTTTATTTTTTTAAATGTACACTTACACTACTATTAAACAAGATATGAGTGGTGGCACTGGGCAAGTGGGCATAGTATACGCTGTGAGCCTGACACAAAAAACCAGACTGATGTTTCACAGTCCAAAAAGTTTTTTATTTTTTTAAATGTACACTTACACTACTATTAAACAAGATATGAGTGGTGGCAGTGGGCAAGTGGGCACAGTATACGCTGTGAGCCTGACACAAAAAAGCAGACTGATATTTCACAGTACAAAAAGTTTTTTTTGTTTTTAAATGTACACTTACACTACTATTAAACAAGATATGAGTGCTGGCACTGGGCAAGTAGGCCCAGTATAAGCTGTGAGCCTTAGTTGACTTTTTAACATTGGATGTTTCAGTCCAAAAAGTTTTTTTTGTTTTTAAATGTACACTAACACTACTATTAAACAAGATATAAGTGGTGGCACTGGGCAAGTGGGCACAGTATACGCTGTGAGCCTGACACAAAAAAGCAGACTGATGTTTCACAGTCCAAAAAGTTTTTTTTGTTTTTAAATGTACACTTACACTACTATTAAACAAGATATGAGTGGTGCCACTGGGCAAGTGGGCACAGTATACGCTGTGAGCCTGACACAAAAATGCAGACTGATGTTTCACAGTCCAAAAAGATTTTATTTTTTTAAATTTACACTTACACTACTATTAAACAAGATATGAGTGGTGGCACTGGGCAAGTGGGCACAGTATACGCTGTGAGCCTGACACAAAAAAGCCGACTGATGTTTTACAGTCCAAAAAGTTTTTATTTTTTTAAATGTACACTTACACTACTATTAAACAAGATATGAGTGGTGGCACTGGGCAAGTGGGCACAGTATACGCTGTGAGCCTGACACAAAAAAGCAGACTGGTTCACAGTCCAAAAATGTTTTTGTTTTTAAATTTACACTACTGTTACACCAGATATGAGTGGTGGCACTGGGCAAGTGGGCACAGTATACGCTGTGAGCCTGGCACACACGCTGGCAGGCAGGCAGGCAGGCAACTGCAATTAGATTACACAAGCAGACTGATGTTTCACAGTCAAAAAATTTTTTTTTTTAAATTTACACTACTGTTACAACACCAGATATGAGTGGTGGCACTGGGCAAGTGGGCCTGGCACACACGGTGACAGGCAGGCAGGCAACTGCAATTAGATTACACTAGCAGAATGATGTTTCACAGTCAAAAAAGTTTTTTTTTTTAAATTTACACTACTGTTACACCAGATATGAGTGGTGGCACTGGGCAAGTGGGCCTGGCACACACGCTGGCAGGCACGCAACTGCAATTTGATTACACAAGCAGACTGATGTTTCACAGTCAAAAAAGTTTTTTTTTTTAAATTTACATTACTGTTACACCAGATATGAGTGGGGGCACTGGGCAAGTGGACACAGTATACGCTGTGAGCCTGGCACACACGCTGGCAGGCAGGTGCAATTAGATTACACTAGCAGACTGATGTTTCACAGTCGAAAAAGTTTTTTTTTTTTTTTAAATTTACACTACTGTTACACCAGATATGAGTGGTGGCACTGGGCAAGTGGGCCTGGCACACACGAAGGCAGGCAGGCAACTGCAATTAGATTACACTAGCAAACTGATGTTTCACAGTCGAAAAAGTTTTTTTTTTTTTTTTTAAATTTACACTACTGTTACACCAGATATGAGTGGTGGCACTGGGCAAGTGGGCCTGGCACACACGCTGGCAGGCAGGCAGGCAACTGCAATTAGATTACACAAGCAGACTGATGTTTCACAGTCAAAAAAGTTTTTTTTTAAAATTTACACTACTGTTACACCAGATATGAGTGGTGGCACTGGGCAAGTGGGCACAGTATATGCTGTGAGCCTGGCACACATGCTGGCAGGCAGGCAACTGCAATTAGATTACACAAGCAGACTTATGTTTCACAGTCAAAAAAGTTTTTTTTTTTAAATTTACACTACTGTTACACCAGATATGAGTGGGGGCACTGGGCAAGTGGACACAGTATACGCTGTGAGCCTGGCACACACGCTGGCAGGCAGGCAACTGCAATTAGATTACACTAGCAGACTGATGTTTCACAGTCGAAAAAGTTTTTTTTTTTTTTTAATTTACACTACTGTTACACAAAGATATGAGTGGTGGCACTGGGCAAGTGGGCCTGGCACACATGCTGGCAGGCAACTGCAATTAGATTACACTAGCAGACTGATGTTTCACAGTCAAATTTTTTTTTTTGTTAAATTTACACTACTGTTACACCAGATATGAGTTGTGGCACTGGGCAAGTGGGCCTGGCACACACTCTGGCAGGCAGGCAGGCAACTGCAATTAGATTACACAAGCAGACTGATGTTTCACAGTCAAAAAAGTTTTTTTTTTAAATTTACACTACTGTTACACCAGATATGAGTGGTGGCACTGGGCAAGTGGGCCTGGCACACACGGTGGCAGGCAGGCAGGCAACTGGAATTAGATTACACTAGCAGAATGATTTTTCACAGTCAAAAAAGTTTTTTTTTTTAAATTTACACTACTGTTACACCAGATATGAGTGGTGGCACTGGGCAAGTGGGCCTGGCACACACGCTGGCAGGCACGCAACTGCAATTAGATTACACAAGCAGACTGATGTTTCACAGTCAAAAAAGTTTTTTTTTTAAATTTACACTACTGTTACACCAGATATGAGTGGGGGCACTGGGCAAGTGGACACAGTATACGCTGTGAGCCTGGCACACACGCTGGCAGGCAGGTGCAATTAGATTACACTAGCAGACTGATGTTTCACAGTCGAAAAAGTTTTTTTTTTTTTTAAATTTACACTACTGTTACACCAGATATGAGTGGTGGCACTGGGCAAGTGGGCCTGGCACACACGAAGGCAGGCAGGCAACTGCAATTAGATTACACTAGCAGACTGATGTTTCAAAGTCGAAAAAGTTTTTTTTTTTTTTTTAATTTACACTACTGTTACACCAGATATGAGTGGTGGCACTGGGCAAGTGGGCCTGGCACACACGCTGGCAGGCAGGCAACTGCAATTAGATTACACAAGCAGACTGATGTTTCACAGTCAAAAAAGTTTTTTTTTTAAATTTACACTACTGTTACACCAGATATGAGTGGTGGCACTGGGCAAGTGGGCACAGTATACGCTGTGAGCCTGGCACACATGCTGGCAGGCAGGCAACTGCAATTAGATTACACAAGCAGACTGATGTTTCACAGTCAAAAAAGTTTTTTTTTTTAAATTTACACTACTGTTACACCAGATATGAGTGGGGGCACTGGGCAAGTGGACACAGTATACGCTGTGAGCCTGGCACACACGCTGGCAGGCAGGCAACTGCAATTAGATTACACTAGCAGACTGATGTTTCACAGTCGAAAAAGTTTTTTTTTTTTTTTAAATTTACACTACTGTTACACCAGATATGAGTGGTGGCACTGGGCAAGTGGGCCTGGCACACATGCTGGCAGGCAACTGCAATTAGATTACACTAGCAGACTGATGTTTCACAGTCAAATTTTTTTTTTTTGTTAAATTTACACTACTGTTACACCAGATATGAGTTGTGGCACTGGGCAAGTGGGCCTGGCACACACTCTGGCAGGCAGGCAACTGCAATTAGATTACACAAGCAGACTGATGTTTCACAGTCAAAAAAGTTTTTTTTTTAAATTTACACTACTGTTACACCAGATATGAGTGGTGGCACTGGGCAAGTGGGCCTGGCACACACGGTGGCAGGCAGGCAGGCAACTGCAATTAGATTACACTAGCAGAATGATGTTTCACAGTCGAAAAAGTTTTTTTTTTTAAATTTACACTACTGTTACACCAGATATGAGTGGTGGCACTGGGCAAGTGGGCCAGGCACACACGCTGGCAGGCACGCAACTGCAATTAGATTACACAAGCAGACTGATGTTTCACAGTCAAAAAAGTTTTTTTTTTAAATTTACACTACTGTTACACGAGATATGAGTGGGGGCACTGGGCAAGTGGACACAGTATACGCTGTGAGCCTGGCACACACGCTGGCAGGCAACTGCAATTAGATTACACTAGCAGACTGATGTTTCACAGTCGAAAAAGTTTTTTTTTTTAAATTTACACTACTGTTACACCAGATATGAGTGGTGGCACTGGGCAAGTGGGCCTGGCACACACGCTGGCAGGCACGCAACTGCAATTAGATTACACAAGCAGACTGATGTTTCACAGTCAAAAAAGTTTTTTTTTTAAATTTACACTACTGTTACACGAGATATGAGTGGGGGCACTGGGCAAGTGGACACAGTATACGCTGTGAGCCTGGCACACACGCTGGCAGGCAGGTGCAATTAGATTACACTAGCAGACTGATGTTTCACAGTCGAAAAAGTGTTTTTTTTTAATTTACACTACTGTTACACCAGATATGAGTGGTGGCACTGGGCAAGTGGGCCTGGCACACACGCTGGCAGGCAGGCAACTGCAATTAGATTACACAAGCAGACTGATGTTTCACAGTCAAAAAAGTTTTTTTTTTAAATTTACACTACTGTTACACCAGATATGAGTGGTGGCACTGGGCAAGTGGGCACAGTATACGCTGTGAGCCTGGCACACACGCTGGCAGGCAGGCAACTGCAATTAGATTACACAAGCAGACTGATGTTTCACAGTCAAAAAAGTTTTTTTTTTTTAATTTACACTACTGTTACACCAGATATGAGTGTTGGCACTGGGCAAGTGGGCCTGGCACACACACTGGCAGGCAGGCAACTGCAATTAGATTACACAAGCAGACTGATGTTTCACAGTCAAAAAAGTTTTTTTTTTTAAATTTACACTACTGTTACACCAGATATGAGTGGGGGCACTGGGCAAGTGGACACAGTATACGCTGTGAGCCTGGCACACATGCTGGCAAGCAGGCAACTGCAATTAGATTAAACTAGCAGACTGATGTTTCACAGTCGAAAAAGTTTTTTTTTTTAAATTTACACTACTGTTACACCAGATATGAGTGGGGGCACTGGGCAAGTTGACACAGTATACGCTGTGAGCCTGGCGCACACACGCTGGCAGGCAACTGCGAAAACAAAGGGAAAAACCCAATAGGGGGCGCTACCAAGAAATATATGTTTCAAACCATCAATACACAGATAACAAATATGACAAAATATGGTATTGGTGTGTGTATGCACACTACTAGATACCAGAGTCCTAGGTCCTGGATGAAAGACAAGATCAAAGTCCTAGGTGCTCAAATAAGGTAGAAATATCCGTCTTCTCAAAACCAGAGGCAGCACTCGATCTTCACCCTCCAAAGGTTAATATATCTAGAATCAAACACAAGGAAAGAGGCGCCGTATGTGTGAATCTGAAACAGCCAACATCAGATAGAAAACATGTGCAGGGTACTCACAATATGAAAAGGCACTCCAATGTGCCAATAGGAGCAGGCTGGTATTCACAGCAAACCAGCTGGCTGAACAGGCAATCCAGGATAACCAAAGTGAGAGACTCAGAATCTGGATCCCACGATATGGAGACAGGAGCTAGGTGCAAACAAAGGCACACCACTGTGTGAATCTGTAGGAGTACACTGATAAATTCACAATCTGTACAGGGTACTCACATTCTGTAGCGGCACTCAATTGTGCCAGTGGAAGCAGGCTGGTTTTCTCAGCACACCAGCTGGCTGTATAAGGAGTAAAGCAGGAACCTCCGCAGTCCTCCGGATAAAACAGGTAGCTCAGAAATAATCAATTTGGGATGAGGATATATGATTTAAAAAAGGTTTTTTTAAATTTACACTACAGTTACACCAGATATGAGTGGTGGCACTGGGCAAGTGGGCCTGGCACACACGCTGGCAGGCAGGTAACTGCAATTAGATTACACAAGCAGACTGATGTTTCACAGTCAAAAAAGTTATTTTTTTTAAATTTACACTACTGTTACACCAGATATGAGTGGTGGCACTGGGCAAGTGGGTCTGGCACACACGCTGGCAGGCAGGCAACTGCAATTAGATTACACTAGCAGACTGATGTTTCACAGTCGAAAAAGTTTTTTTTTTAAATTTACACTACTATTACACCAGAAATGAGTGGTGGCACTGGGCAAGTGGGCCTGGCACACACTGGCAGGCAGGCAACTGCAATTAGATTACACAAGCAGACTGATGTTTCACAGTCAAAAAAGTTTTTTTTTTTTAAATTTACACTACTGTTACACCAGATATGAGTGGGGGCACTGGGCAAGTGGACACAGTATACGCTGTGAGCCTGGCACACACGCTGGCAAGCAGGCAACTGCAATTAGATTACACTAGCAGACCAATGTTTCACAGTCGTAAAAGTTTTTTTTTTTAAATTTACACTACTGTTACACCAGATATGAGTGGTGGCACTGGGAAAGTGGGCCTGGCACACACGCTGGCATGCAGGCAACTGCAATTAGATTACACTAGCAGACTGATGTTTCACAGTCGAAAAAGTTTTTTTTTTTTTTTAAATTTACACTACTGTTACACCAGATATGAGTGGTGGCACTGGGCAAGTGAGCCTGCCACACACGCTGGCAGGCAGGCAACTGCAATTAGATTACACAAGCAGGCTGATGTTTCACAGTCAAAAGTTTTTATTTTAAATATTTACACTACTGTTATAACAAATATGATTGGTGGCACTAGTTGGCAAGTGGGCCTGGCACACACGCTGGGAGGAAGGCAACTGCAATTAGATTACACTAGCTGACTGATGTTTCACAGTCAAAAAAGTTTTTATTTTAAATATTTACAATACTGTTATAACAAATATTATTGTTGGCACTAGTTGGCAAGTGGGCCTGGCACACACGCTGGCAGGCAGGAAACTGTAATTCAATTGCACTAGCAGACTGATGATTCACAGTCAAAAAAGTTTTTATTTTAAATATTTACACTACTGTTATAACAAATATGATTGGTGGCACTAGTTGGCAAGTGGGCCTGGCACACACGCTGGGAGGAAGGCAACTGCAATTAGATTACACTAGCTGACTGATGTTTCACAGTCAAAAAAGTTTTTATTTTAAATATTTACAATACTGTTATAACAAATATTATTGGTGGCACTAGTTGGAAAGTGGGCCTGGCACACACACTGGCAGACAGGCAACTGCAATTAAATAACACTAGCAGACTGATGTAAAAGTTTTTTTAAAAAAAAGTTACACTAATGTTACAACAGATAGGAGTGGTGGCACTGAGGATGGAAGTAGGCACAGTATGTGCTGGCAGCCTGACACACAGGCTGGCACTAGTGGCAGGCTGGCCTGGCAACTAAAATTAAATAACACTAGAAGACTGATGTAAAAGTTTTTTTTTACAAATTTAAACTAATGCTACACCATATAGGAGTGGTGGCACTGACACACAGGCTGGCACTAGTGGCAGCCAGGCTGGCCTGGCAACTAAAATTAAATAACACTAGAAGAGGACTAATGTAAAAGTTTTTTTTTTTAAATTTACACTAATGTTACACCAGATATAAGTGGTGGAAAACAGAGCTATTAATCACAGTATATGATGTGGGCCTGACACACAGGCCTGATGGAATATGAAATTAGATTACACTAGCAAAATTATGTAAAAGTTTTTTTTTTTTTTAATTTTACACTAATGTTACACCAGATATCAGTGGTGGCACAGAGCAATTAATCACAGTATATGATGTGGGCCTGACACACAGGCCTGATAGAAAATTAAATTATATCACACTAGCAAAATGATGTAATTATTTTTTTTTAAATTTAAACTAATGTTAAGCAGATATCAGTGGTGGCACTAATCAAAGTATATGCTGTGAGCCTCACAAACAGGCTGACAGCCAGGCAAATGCAAATAAAATTACAAATTAAAAAAAAAAAAGACGACTGAAGTTCTAGCCCTAAAAAGGGCTTTTTGGGCTGAAGTTCTAGCCCTAAAAAGGGCTTTTTGGGGTGCTGTCCTTACAGCAGAGATTAGATGAGTCCTTCAGGACTGTAGTGGACACTAAATACAGTAGCCTAGCTATCTATTTCCCTATAAAATCACCAGCTGCAGCACTAACCCTCCTCTCACTAGCAAAATTATGTAAAAGTTTTGTTTTTTTTTAATTTAAAATAATGTTAACCAGATATCAGTGGTGGCACAGAAGAATTAATCACAGTATATGATGTGGGCCTGACACAAAATGAAATTAGATTACACTAGCAAAATGATGTAAAAGTTTTTTTTTTAATTTTACACTAATGTTACACCAGATATCATTGGTGGCACAGAGCAATTAATCACAGTATATGATGTGGGCCTGACACACAGGCCTGATAGAAAATTAAATTATATTACACTAGCAAAATGATGTAATTTTTTTTTTAAAATGATGTAAAAGTTTTTTTTTTTAATTTTACACTAAAATGATGTAATTTTTTTTTTAAAATGATGTAAAAGTTTTTTTTTTAATTTTACACTAATGTTACACCAGATATCATTGGTGGCACAGAGCAATTAATCACAGTATATGATGTGGGCCTGACACACAGGCCTGATAGAAAATTAAATTATATTACACTAGCAAAATGATGTAATTTTTTTTTTAAAATTTAAACTAATGTTAAGCAGATATCAGTGGTGGCACTAATCAAAGTATATGCTGTGAGCCTCACAAACAGGCTGACAGCCAGGCAAATGCAAATAAAATTACAAATTAAAAAAAAAAAATACGACTGAAGTTCTAGCCCTAAAAAGGGCTTTTTGGGCTGAAGTTCTAGCCCTAAAAAGGGCTTTTTGGGGTGCTGTCCTTACAGCAGAGATTAGATGAGTCCTTCAGGACTGTAGTGGACACTAAATACACTAGCCTAGCTATCTATTTCCCTATAAAATCACCAGCTGCAGCACTAACCCTCCTCTCACTAGCAAAATTATGTAAAAGTTTTTTTTTTTTTAATTTAAAATAATGTTAACCAGATATCAGTGGTGGCACAGAAGAATTAATCACAGTATATGATGTGGGCCTGACACACAGGCCTGACACAAAATGAAATTAGATTACACTAGCAAAATGATGTAAAAGTTTTTTTTTTAATTTTACACTAATGTTACACCAGGTATCATTGGTGGCACAGAGCAATTAATCACAGTATATGATTAATCACAGTATATGCCCTAAAAAGGGCTTTTTGGGGTGCTGTCCTTACAGCAGAGATTAGATGAGTCCTTCAGGACTGTAGTGGACACTAAATACACTAGCCTAGCTATCTATTTCCCTATAAAATCACCAGCTGCAGCACTAACCCTCCTCTCACTAAGAATGCAGGAACGTAATGAAATCTAAAATGGCTGCTGCCCAGGAGCTGGGAGGGTCTGTGAGGGAGTGTCTGCTGCTGATTGGCTCAAATGTGTCTGCAGGCTGTGAGATACAGGGTCAAAGTTTCCTCAATGATGACGAATAGGGGGCGGATCGAACATCGCATATGTTCGCCCGCTGCGGCGAACAAGTTAAGAATGCCGGGAACTGTTCTCCGACGAACAGTTAGCGACATCACTATTTGTGAGTGCTACTAGGGTGAGCGAAGAAAATAAAAGCCACATACCCTTTTTATACTTAAAGGGCTATTATACACTAATTTATTCTTTGCATAAATGTTTTGTAGATGATCTATTTATAAAGCCCATAAAGTTTGTTTTTTAAAAAAAATTATAATTTTGCTTATTTTTAAATAACATTGCTCTGATTTTCAGTCTCCTAACCAATACCGTCAGCTACCTTCTACAGCTTGCTCCTGTTTGTGTAAAGGGTCTTTTCATATGCAAATGAAGGGGGAGGTGGAGGGTCTTATTTCCCACTTGCAGAGCTTCAACAGAGCTAAACTGAAAGTTTCTAAGTACGTTTTTAAACCATTTTATACTGGATTTTTATATCCGTATCTGTGCATCTTATTCTTTATAGTAGTGTCTATTACATGCAGTTATATGAAAATGAGTGTATACTGTCCCTTTAACCTTATAGTCCTGAATAATAAACTATGCAACCATAGGCAGCAAAAGATGAAGTTTAGCAGAACCAGAACCTCAAAACTTTTACCTAGTCTTGACCAGATAGGCTTTCATATCACAGAAAGAAGTAAGGGATAACAATACATAAATTTTGGATCTGCTAGATTATGTGTAGCTCTCCAAGATTTCAACTATATTTCTATCCACAGATGCTGAAAAAACATAATTTATGTAAGAGCTTACCTGATAAATTAATGGTGGTGAGAGTGCACAAGCTTGTTACTGATGGGATATACATTCCTACCAGGAGGGGGCAAAGTTTCCCAAACATCAAATGCCTATAAATACACCTCCTACCTCACTCATACCTCAGTTTAACTTATAGCCTATTCGGTGAGGTGTAAAAGGAGTAAAAGCATAAAAAAAGAGGAAAATAATCGATAATGTGCTTTATATAAAAAAACTCCAAAAAAAAAAGGGTGGGCCTCATGGACTCTCGCCACCATGAAATAAATTAATTTATCAAGTATGTTCTTACATAAATTATATTTTCTTTCATATAGGTGGCAAGAGTCCACGAGCTTGTTACTGATGGGATATAATACCCAAGATGTGGAAGTCCACGAGTAACAATAAAGGGAGGGATAAAATAAAAACAGCTTTTTTCCGCTGAGAAATTAAATCCAAAAAATAATTAAGTTTCTTTAAAATTCAAAAACCATAAATCATAGGCACTAGAATCAAACTGAGACAGAAAGGTTCTTCAGACAGCTACCAAAAGCTGCTTCCGAAGAAGCAAAAACCTAAAAATGGTAAAATTTAGTAACGGTATGCAAAGACCAAGTGGCTGCCTTGCAGATTTGATCAACTGAAGCTTCATTCTTGAAAGCCCAAGATGTGGCAACTGATCTTGTTGAATGAGCTGTAATTCTCTGTGGCGGAGACTGGCCCGCCTCCAAATAAGCTTTGTTAATCAGAAGATTCAACAAGATGCTAAAGAAATGGCAGAGGTTTTCTGACATTTTCTAGAACCAGAAAAACATAACAAAAAGGCTGGAAGTTTGGCTGAAATCTTTAGTAGCATCAACTTAATATTTCAAAGCTCTTACCACATCCAAGATCTTTCAAGAGTATTCTTAAGATTAAGTCCGCAAAACAGCTTTATCTTGATGGAAAATCAGATAAGCAGACTCACAAGAGAGAACAGACAATTCAGAAACTCTTCTAGCAGAAGAGATAGCCAAGAGAAATAACACTTTACAAGAAAGTAGTTTAAAGGGACAGTAAACCTTAAAAATAATGTTATATAATTCTGCACATAGCAGGGGTTTTTTAAAATTCAAAGGGGAAATTTTGTTTTATAAAGATTGCGCTAATATAATGTTATATAATTCTGCACTATGTGCAGAATTATATAACATTATTTTAATGTTTACTGACACTTTAATGTCCAAAGAATGCATAGGCTCAAAAGGAGGGTCTTGCAAAGTCTTTAATACCAAATTAAGACTTGAAGGAGGAGAAATAGATTTAATAACAGGTTTAATTTGAATCAAAGCCTGGACAAAATAGTGAATATCAGGAAGATTAGCAATCTTCCTGTGAAATAAAACAGAAAGAGCAGAGATTTGTCCTTCCAAAGTATTGGCAGACAAACCTTTATCAAAAACATTCTGAAGAAACTGAAGAATCCTAGGAATCAAACGAATGCCAGGAATAATTACATGAAGAACACCATGATATATAGGTTTTCTAAACCTTGTGGTAGATTTTCCTTGAAGCAGGCTTGCGAGCCTGAATCATAGTTTTAATCACAGAGTCAGAGAAACCTCTATGACTGTGGACTAAACGCTCAAATTTCCATGCCATCAAGTTTAGAGATTTGAAATCTGGATGGAAGAACGGACCATGAGACAGAAGATCTGGTCTTAGAGGAAGAGGCCAAGGCTGACAACTGGACATTCGGACAAGATCTGCATATCAAATTATGTGAAACCACACAGGTACTATCAGAAATACATAAGATTTTTCCATTATAATCTTTGAGATCACTCTTGGAAGAAGAACCAGGGGGGGGGGGGGGATGTAAGCAGGCTGGTAAAACCAACATGCAAAGCTGTAGAGGTCTCATATAAAAATGAACAAAGGGGATTGTGTCTGATGCTGCAATCATGAGACCTAAAACTTCCATGCACATAGCCACTGAAGGGAATGATAAAGACTGAAGGTTTAGACAAGCGGAAACCAATTTCAATACTTTCTTTTCTGTTAGTGATAGAGTCATGGAAACTGATTCTATCTGGAAACCTAAAAAGGTGACCTTTGTCTGAGGAATCAAAAACTCTTTAGTAAATTGATCCTCCAACCATGTCTTCGAAGAAACGACAATAGTAGTTTTGTGTGAGATTCTGCTAAATGAAAAGATTGAGCTAGTACCAAGAAATTGTCCAAATAAGGAAACACTGCAATACCCTGCTCTCTAATTACAGATAGAAGGGCACCGATAACCTTTGAGAATATTCTCAGAGTTTTTGCAAGGCCAAATGGAAGAGCGACAAATTGGAAATGCTTGGCTAGAAAAGAGAATCTCAGAACTTGATAATGATATGGATGAATCAGTATGTGAAGGTAAGCATCCTGTAAGTCTTTTGTGGACATACATTGACCTTGCTGAACAAAAGGTAGAATATTCCTTATATTCACCATCTTGAAAGTTGGGACTCTTACAAATCGATTAAAAGTTTTCAGATCCAAAATTGGTTTGAAAGAATTTTCATTCTTTGAAACAATGAAGAGATTTGAATAAAACCCCAATCCTTGTTCCTATAAAGGAGCTGGGACAATAACCCTTAAAAGTTCTAGATCTGAGACATTTCAGAAATGATTGAGCTTTTACAGGGTTTTTTGGTACATTAGAGATAAATAATCTTCCCATGGGAGGTCTTATTTTGAATTCAATTCGATACCACTGAGAAATAATATTCTGAATCCACTGATTTTGGCAGAGTCTGCCAAAGAATCTTGAAACATCTTTAGTCTGCCCCCCCACCAGAAGAACTGGATTGGGGGCCGCACCTTTATGCAGGCTTAGGGGCCAGATTTGGTTTCTTATAAGGCTTGGATTTATTCCATATTGGAGATGGCCTCCAATTAGAGCCAGAGGCTTTAGGGGAGGGCACAGTTTTCTGTTCTCTATTCTGATGAAAGGAGTGAAAACGGTTGGTAGCTTTAAATTTTCCCTTCAATTTTTTTATATTGGGGAAGAAAAACTCCCTCTTCCCCAGTAATAGTAGAGATAATAGAATACAAGTGAGAAGCAAAAACGTTTTTACCCTGAAAAGAGAGAGACAATAATCTTGTTTTAGACACCATGTCTGCATTCCAAGACTTAAGCAACAAAGCTCTTCTAGTTAGAATAGCTAAAGACATAGATTTGATGTTGATTTTCATAACATCAAAAATAGCATCGCAAAGAAAATGATTTGCATGTTGAAGTAAAAGAAAAATGTTAGACAATTCAGGGTCTGAAGACAACTGCTGAGCTAAACTGTCCAGCCAAAAGTAGAAGCAGCAGCAACATCAGCCATAGATATAACTGGTCTAAGAATATAGCCAGTATGTAAATATGCTCTTCTAAGATAAGATTTAAGCTTCCTATCTAAAGGATCTTTAAAAGAAGTGCTGTCTTCCATAGGAATGGTAGTACATTTAGCAAGAGTGGAAATAGCCCATCAACCTTAGGGACTGTTTCCCAAAGTACCAAATTAGTAACAGCCAAAGGATACAATTTTTTAAGCCTAGAAGAAGAGTTAAAAGAGGTTACAGGTTTAGACCATTCTTTAGCAATCACATTAGAGATGGCGTCTGGAATAGGAAAAACCAGGTGTAACAACAGAAGTCTTAAATACAGAATTTAAACAATTACTAGATTTATCATCAGGAGGTTTAGACTCCTCAATACCCAAAGTAAATAATACTTTATTTAAAAGAGAGCGAATATGCTCAATTTTAAACAAAAAAGATTTGTCAGTTTCTGTCTCTGATGTAGGATCCTCTGAATCAGATGAACCCCCATCAGTAGAAGATACATCAGTATGCTGTCAGTCAGTTCAAAATTCACTAGATGTATGAAAAGTTTGTAACATCCTTTTACGTTTATTTGAAGGTGGAATAGGAGTCATAGCCTTCTCTATGGCTGCAGCAATAAAATCTTTAATTTCTGCAGGAATACCTATTGTATTAGACTGAGATGGAATAGTAACGGATGCATTTGTACTCATAGAAACATTATCAGCATGTAATACATTTTCAAAACAGGTGCCACATAATTGAGCTGAAGAAATAAGATCAGATTGTTTACAACAAACACGCTTAGCTTTGGTAGAATTGTGTTCAGGCAGCTTAGTTCCTACGGTAACATCAGAGGTCAGTTTGAGACATCATTGCAAATAAAAGTTAAGAAAAATAACATTAGTAGCAAAAACATAAATTATGCTTATCAAATAATTTAATTTCCTTCTGTATAAGGAGAGTCCACAACATCATTCTTTACTGTTGGAAATTACTGAATCTGGCCACCAGGAGGAGGCAAAACACTCCAGCCAAAGACTTAAATACCTCTCCCACTTCCCCCATCCCCGTCATTCTGCCGAGGGAACAAGGAACAGTAGGAGAAATATCAGGGTACAAATGGTGCCAGAAGAAAAATATAAATTTAGAGGGCTGCCCATCGGAGAACACAGGCAGGGGCTGTGGAGTCTCCTTATACAGAAGGAAATTAAATTATCTGGTAAGCATAATTTATAAAACACAGGAATGGACCACACTCACAGACTGGACTGGGTACACATCCTAAGCCACTGTTAACTCCACAGCCCTGAACACTGACAGACAGCTGCAAAGTTCCCAGCAACCCAGGCAGTTAACCCCCGAGCAACCTGGGTGTCAGGTCCGCAGGGGAGCATTACAAACATTAACACAAAACACAAAAAACCCAGCACTCACTAGCAGATTCACAGCAATGTTTAAAAGCAAAACTGGGGGAAGTCAGTTACATTTGGCGCCAAAGGATCAAGCCCAGGACCACGACAGCTGGTTAGGGTCCCAGGAAGGGGGAGACCTTGTCGTGGTCCTGGGCTTGATCCTTTGGCGCCAAATGTAACTAACTTCCCCCAGTTTTGCTTTTAAACATTGCTGTGAATCTGCTAGTGAGTGCTGGGTTTTTTGTGTTAAGCATAATTTATGTTTTCCTTCTTAATATAAGGAGAATCCACAGCATAATTTCTTACTGTTGGGAAACATATACCCAAGCTCTAGAGGACACTGAATGATAAGGGGAGGGACAAAGAGAGGCGGACCCTGATCTGAGGGCGCCACAACCTGCAAAACCCTTCTCCCGAAAGCTGCTTCAGCCGAAGCAAAAACATGTAAAATTTAAAAAAAAGTGTGTAAGGAGGACCAGGTAGCCGCCTTACAAATCTGACCCACAGAGGCCTCATTCTTAAAGGCCCAAGAGGAAGCCACTGCTCTAGTAGAATGAGCCGTAATTCTCTGAGGAGGTCTATGTCCCACTGTCTCATAAACTAAGCGGATAACACTCCTCAACCAAAAAGATAAGGAAGTCGAAGAGACCTTTTGACCCTTACGCTTCCCAGAATAGACAACAAACAAGGACGAAGTTTGTTTAAAATCCGTACCCTGAAGGTAGAAATTCAAGTCACTAACCACGTCCAAATTTTGAAGCAAACGTTCCTTCGCAGACGAAGGATTTGAACACAAGGAAGGAACCACAATCTCTTGATTGATGTTGCGGTCTGACACAACCTTAGGAAGAAAACCTAACTTATTACGTAGGACAGCCTTATCAGAATGGAACACCAGATAAGGAGGCTCACATTGCAAGGTGGCAATCTCATATTCTCTGCGTGCAGAAGCAATAACCAGTAGAAAAAGAACCTTCCAGGACAACAATTTAATGTCAATCTCATGCATAGGCTCAAACGGAGCCCGCTGCAACACCTTAAAAACAATATTTAGACTCCAAGGAGGAGCCTTAGATCTAAACACAGGTCTAATCCTAATCAGAGCCTTAACAAAGGACTGTACATCAGGAAGCTCGGAGAGCCTCTTGTGCAGTAAAACAGATAGGACCGAAATCTGTCCCCTCAAGGAACTGGCAGAAAGGCCCTTCTCCAGTCCATCCTGGAGAAATGATAGGATCCTGGCAACCTTAACTTTATGCCAGAAAAATCCACGCTCTTCACACCAGAATAAGTAGGTTCTCCACACCTTATGATAGATGCGACGGGTAACCGGCTTACGAGCTTGAATGAGACTATCAATCACTCTTTCAGAAAAACCTCTCTTGGCTAGGACTAAGCGTTTAATCTCAATGCAGTCAGCCTCAGAGAATCTAGATTTTGATGAATAAAAGGACCTTATTCCAGCAACTCCCTGCAACAAGGTAACTTCCACGGAGAAGAGGACATCCTCACCAGATCCGCTAACCACATCCTTCGTGGCCACGATGGAGAAATCAGTATCACTGATGCCTGCTCCTGCTTGATGCAGTCCACTAAATGAGGAAGAAGTGGTAACGGCGGGAACAGGTAAATTAGACTGAACTTCCAAGGCACTGCTAATGCATCTATTAGCACTGCCTGAGGATTCCTGGACCTCAACCCATATCTGGGTAGCTTGGTATTGAGATGAGACGCCATGAGATCTATCTCAGGAGTCCTCCACTTGTTGCATAATTCTGCCCACTCCAGAATCCAAGATGCCTCCTTCATTGCTAGGGAGCTTCTCGTTCCCCCCTGATGGTTGATGTAAGCCACCAAGGTTATATTGTCTGATTGGAATCTGATAAACGGGGACAAACCCAGAAGGGGCCAAGCCTTCAGAGCATTGATGATTGCTTGCAGTTCCAGAATGTTGATCGGGAGGAAGCGTTTCTCCTGAGACCACCGGCCCTGTGCCTTCTTGGCACCCCAAATAGCTCCACATCCTGATAGACTTGCGTCCATAGTCACAATCTCCCAGGATGGTCTTAAGAAGGATGTCCCTCGGGACAGCTAATCTGGACAGAGCCACTATGAGAGCGATTCTCTCAACCGGTTGTCCAGAGAGATCTGTTGAGATAGATCCAAATGATCGCCATTCTACTGCCTCAGCATGCACAGTTGCAGCGGTCTGAGATGGAACCTGGCAAAGGGAATAATGTCCATGCTGGACACCATGAGACCAATTACCTCCATACACTGAGCCACAGAGGGCCTAAAGGATGTCCGGAGGGCAAGACATGCCGAAACAAGCTTGCAACATCTCTGATCTGTTAGAAATATCCTCAGTCTTTTATAGTACCCAGGAATTCTACCCTGGTGCTTGGAATAAGAGAACTCTTTTCCATTCATGAGATCAAAGAAGAGAGAGATGAGATTCCGAATTATCCTCCGCTACTGCTATACCCCGGGTTCTGGCAACGGCTAGAAGAGCCCATAGAACCTTCGTAAAAATTCTTGAAGTAGTAGCTAGACCAAATGGAAGTTCAATGAACTGGAAGTGCTGGTCCAGGAACGCAAACCTTAGGAACTGGAAGTGATCCTTGTGCATTGGAACATGAAGGTAGGCATCCTTCAGATCTATAGTGGTCATGAACTGTCCTTCCTGAACAAAAGGAAGGATGGACCTTATCGTCTATCTTGAACGAGGGAACGTTTAAAAATTTATTTAAGCACTTTAGTTCCGGAATCGGGCAAAAAGTTCCCTCCTTCTTTGGGGCTATGAAAAGGTTTAAACAGTATCCCAAACCTCTTTTTGCGATAGGTAGTGGGACAATGACCCCTAAGGAGGACAGATCCCGCACGCACCCCAGAAAGACTTCCCTTTTTGCTGGTCTTGAAGACAGGCTTGAGAGGAGAAATCTGCCCTTGGGTGGGTGAGACTTGAAACCTATCTTGTATCCCTGAGATATGACCTCCAGGACCCATGGATCCTGCACGTCCTTGAAACAAGTGTCTAAAAAGAGAGACAGTCTGCCCCCTACACGATCCAGCGCCGGATCGGGGGCCGCCCCTTCATGCCGATTTCATCTCGGCGGGTTTCTTTCTCTGCTTGGATTTATTCCAGGACTGAGTCGGCTTCCAAGTACTCTTGGTTTTCTCGGGCTTAGCAGAGGGTTGCTGTCATTACGATTTATCAGAACGAAAATGAGAACTTTGTCCCTTAGACTTGTTCTTTTTTATCCTGCGGTAGGAAGGCACCCTTGCCCCCTGTAACCGTGGAGATAATGGAATCCAGGCCTGGACCAAATAAAATCTTTCCCTTAAAAGGGAGGGAGAGAAGTCTGGACTCAGAAGTCATGTCCGCAGACCATGACTTCTGCCAGAGCACTCGACGGGTCTGAACTGAAAAACCAGACACCTTAACATTTAGGCAAATAATCTACATGTTTGCATCACAGATAAAAGAATTAGCCATTCTCAATGCTTTAATTCTTTCCTGTATGACGTCGAGGGGACCCTCCACCTTGATCAATTTTGATAAGGAGTCGCACCAGTAGGTAGCTGCTAAAGCAACCGAGGCAACAGCTGCTGCCGGTTCAAACAAGTATTCCGTATGTTAGAACATCTTTCTTTGAAAAGTTTCCTTCTTCTTATCCATCGGCTCTCTGAATGACGAGCTATCCTCAGGCGGGATAGTAGTACATTTGGCAAGTGTGGAGATAGCGCCATCCACCTTAGGGATGGAACCCCACAATTCCAATTGATAATTCCTTAAAGGAAGACGAAGGAGAAAAGGAAGATTCAATTCTGTCCCATTCATTTTTAATAATATTTGCCATCTGTACAGGTACAGGAAAAGTTAACGGCACTACCCTGTCCTCGTAAACTCTGTCTAATTTAGGAATTAAAGGTTCATCAGGCATCTTGGCCTCTGGAACCTCTAATGTAGACAGGACCTCTTTTAGAAGAAAACATAAGTGTTCAATCTTAAATCTAAAGGTTGGAGCAGCTGTGGTAGTGAGTGGTGCTGTAGTAGTCGGAGCAGCTGTGGTAGTAAATTTATGCTTACAAGACCCCTGTCTTATGTTTAGGGTTTTTCTTTAGCACATCTTTTTTTTCCTGCTCCTTTTATGGCTCTTATTCATTTTTCTTTCCTAACTTTGCTTGGCTATACATTAGACACAGGTATGTATGAGGTGAGAGCGGTTTTATAGGGCTCTTGAAGTTTGGAAATCATATCCTCCTAATGTTAGAGAAGAGTAATTCCCTAGGAGTAATGGATCGTGGATTCTCACCACCATTAAAGAAATCAGTTTATCAATTATGTTTTTGTCCTAATATGAAGAATTCTATGGAGAGGTTTCTCCATAATCTTGATGTTGTTAGAGCTTTGACGTACTATTTGCAGGCTTCTAAGGATTTCAGACAAACTTCAAGTTTCTTTGTTCAACTTTGTGCTTCTAGAAAAGAACACAAAGCTATGACTGTTTATTTGGTATTTTGGCTTAAAGGGACACTGAACCAAATTTTTTCTTTCATGATTCAGATAGAGCATGCAATTTTAAGCAACTTTCTAATTTACTCCTATTATAATTTTTTCTTCGTTCTCTTGCTATCGTTATTTGAAAAAGAAGGCATCTAAGCTAAGGAGCCAGCAAATTTTGGGTTCAGACCACGGACAGCACTTGTTTATTGGTGCTGTCCAATCAGCAAGGACAACTCAGGTTGTTCACCAAAAATGGGCCTTACATTCTTGCTTTTCAAATAAACATAACAGAAGAATGAAGCAAATTTGATAATAGGAGTAAATAAGAAAGTTGCATAAAATTGCATGCTCTATCTGAATCACAAAAGAAAAAAATTGGGTTCAGTGTCCCTTTAAGCTTTTGATACTGAAGGCTTAATTGGAGGTAACCTCGCTTACTAAGGTGACCAAACTCTATGTACTCTCTGAGACCCCAGACTGCATCCCAGCATAAAAAACTTGCATCTGTTGAGGTCACATTCCAAAAAAGGATGAAGAAAAGAAGCCCCCCTTGAATAATAGGGACTGATGAGCCAGCCACAAGACAGAGACTGTCTTGGGATCTTAGTAAATCCTCTGAAAAAGTGGAGTATTATTTCTGCACCATTGCCGAAGCATACAAAGCTAAAGATTCCTCATGTGAAAATGAGCAAATGGAACACCATCTGATGCGGCAATCATTAGGGCTATGATTTCCATACAAAGAGCTACAGAAGGAAACAGAACAGACTGAAGATTCGGACAAGCTGAAATCAGCTTCAACCTTCTTTGTTCGGTAAGAGAGAGTCTCATTGAAACTATATGGTCTATATGGACACCCAGAAAAATGACTGAACTGGGAAACGAGAACTCTTTGGAAAATTGAATCTCCAACCATGCTGCTGAAGAAACAACAAAAGTCTGTTGGTGTGAGATATTTCTAAATGAATAGATGGAGCCTGTATCAAGATATCGTCCAGGTAAGGAAACTATGAAATACCCTGGACTCTTTATCACAGACAAAAAGCAGAATAATCTGAATAGTTTCCATCTTGAAGGTAGGTACCCTGAGATACTTGTCCAAAAGTCCCTTTGTTCTTTGGAACAATAAAGAAATTTGAATAGAAACCCAACCCCTGTTCCAAAATTGGAACTGGAACAATGACTACCATGGATTCAAGATCCAAAAAGGACTGAACAAAGGCTTTTGCTTTTAGAGGAGCCTTTGGAACATGAGACAGAAGATACCTTCTTCTGGGAGGCCTCTCCCTGAAACCTACTTGATAACCCTGAACAACATAATTTATGTAAGAACTTACCTGATAAATTCATTTCTTTCATATTGGCAAGAGTCCATGAGCTAGTGACGTATGGGATATACATTCCTACCAGGAGGGGCAAAGTTTCCCAAACCTCAAAATGCCTATAAATACACCCCTCACCACACCCACAATTCAGTTTAATGAATAGCCAAGTAGTGGAGTGATAAGAAAGGAGCGAAAGCATCAAACAAGGAATTGGAATAATTGTGCTTTATACAAAAAAAATCATAACCACCACAAAAAAGGGTGGGCCTCATGGACTCTTGCCAATATGAAAGAAATGAATTTATCATGTAAATAAATTATGTTTTCTTTCATGTAATTGGCAAGAGTCCATGAGCTAGTGACGTATGAGATAGCAGATACCCAAGATGTGGAACTTCCACGCAAGAGTCACTAGAGAGGGAGGGATAAAAATAAAGACAGACAATTCTGCTGAAAAATAAATCCACAACCCAAATCAAAAGTTTTAATCTTTATAATGAAAAAAACTAAAATTATAAGCAGAAGAATCAAACTGAAACAGCTGCCTGAAGTACTTTTCTACCAAAAACTGCTTCTGAAGAAGAAAAAACATCAAAATGGTAGAATTTAGTAAAAGTATGCAAAGAAGACCAAGTTGCTGCTTTGCAAATCTGATCAACAGAAGCTTCATTATTAAAAGCCCAGGAAGTAGAAACTGACCTAGTAGCATAAGCCGTAATCCATTGAGGCGGGGACTTACCCGACTCCACATAAGCATGATGAATCAAAGACATTAACCAAGACGCCAAAGAAATGGCAGAAGCCTTCTGACCTTTCCTAGGACCAGAAAAGATAACAAATAGACTAGAAGTCTTTCTGAAATCTTTAGTAGCTTCAACATAATATTTCAAAGCTCTTACTACATCCAAAGAATGTAAAGATCTCTCCAGAGAATTCTTGGGATTAGGACACAACGAAGGGACAAAAATTTCTCTACTAATGTTGTTAGAATTCACAACTTTAGGTAAAAAATTAAATGAAGTCCGCAACACCGCCTTATCCTGATGAAAAATCAGAAAAGGAGATTCACAAGAAAGAGCAGATAACTCAGAAACTCTTCTAGCAGAAGAGATGGCCAAAAGGAACAAGACTTTCCAAGAAAGTAATTTAATGTCCAGAGAATCTGGAAACAGAACAGAAAGAGCAGAGATTTGTCCTTTCATGGAACTTGCAGACAAACCCTTATCCAAACCATCCTGAAGAAACTGTAAAATTCTAGGAATTCTAAAAGAATGCCAAGAGAATTTATGAGAACACCAAGAAATGTAAGTCTTCCAAACTCTGTAATAAATCTTTCTAGATACAGATTTACGAGCCTGTAACATAGTATTAATCACTGAGTCAGAGAAACCTCTATGACTAAGTATTAAGCGTTCAATCTCCATACCTTCAAATTTAATGATTTGAGATCCTGATGGAAAAATGGGCCTTGAGATAGGTCTGGCCTTAACGGAAGTGTCCAAGGTTGGCAACTGTCCATCCGAACAAGATCCACATACCAAAACCTGTGTGGAGCCACCAGCAGTACAAACGAATGTTCCATCATGATTTTGGAAATCACTTTTGGAAGAAGAACTAGAGGCGGAAAGATATAAGCAAGTTGATAATTCCAAGGAAGTGACAACGCATCCACCGCTTCCGCCTGAGGATCCCTGGATCTGGACAGATACCTGGGAAGTTTCCTGTTTAGATGAAAAGCCATCAGATCTATTTCTGGAAGTCCCCACATCTGAACAATCTGAAGAAATACCTCTGGGTGAAGAGACCATTCGCCCGGATGTAACGTCTGACGACTGAGATAATCCGCTTCCCAATTGTCTATACCTGGGATGTGAACTGCAGAGATTAGACTGGAGCTGGATTCCGCCCATACCAGTATCCGAAATACTTCTTTCATAGCCCGAGGACTGTGAGTCCCACCTTGATGATTGACATACACCACGGTTGTGACATTGTCTGTCTGAAAACCAATAAACGATTCTCTCTTCAGAAGAGGCCAGAACTGAAGAGCTCTGAAAATCGCACGGAGTTCCAAAATACTGATTGGCAATCTCGCCTCCTGAGATTCCCAAACCCCCTGCGCTGTCAGAGATCCCCATACAGCTCCTCAACCTGAAAGACTCGCATCTGTTAAGATCACCGTCCAGGTAGGACGAACAAAGGAGGCCCCTTGAACTAAACGACGTCAGAGAAGATCAAACATTGGGATTTAAGGATATTAATTGTGATATCTTTGTATAATCCCTGCACCATTGGTTCAGCATACAAAGCTGGAGAGGTCTCATGTGAAAACGAGCAAAGGGGATCGCGTCCGATGCTGCAGTCATGAGACCTAGAATTTCCATGCACAAAGCTACCGAAGGGAATGATTGAGACTGAAGGTTCCGAGAAGCTGAAACCAATTTCAGACGTCTCTTGTATGTTAGAGACAAAGTCATGGACACTGAATCTATTTGGAAACCCAAACAGGTTACCCTTGTCTGAGGAATCCAGGAACTCTTTGGTAAATTGATCCTCCAACCATGTCTTTGAAGAAACAACACAAGTTGATTCGTGTAAGATTCTGCAGAATGTAAAGACTGAGCAAGTATCAAGATATTGTTCAAATAAGGAAATACCGCAATACCCTGCTCTCTGATTACAGAGAAAAGGGCACCGAGAACCTTTGAAAAGATCCTTGGAGCTGTTGCTAGGCCAAAAGGAAGAGCAACAAACTGGTAATGCTTGTCTAGAAAAGAGAATCTCAGGAACTGATAGTGATCCGGATGAATTGGAATATGAAGATATGCATCCTGTAAGTCTATTCTGCCTTGCTGAACAAAAGGCAGAATAGTCCTTATAGTCACCATTTTGAATGTTGGTATCCTTACATAACGATTCAATATTTTTAGATCCAGAACTGGTCGGAAAGAATTCTCTTTCTTCGGTACAATGAACAGATTTGAATAAAACCCCAGGCCCCGTTCCAGATCTGGAACTGGCACAATTACCCCAGCTGACTCCAGGTCTGAAACACATTTCAGAAAAGCCTGAGCTTTTACTGGGTTTACTGGAATGCGTGAGAGAAAGAATCTTCTCACAGGCGGTCTTATCTTGAAATCTATTCTGTACCCTTGACAAACAATGTTCTGAATCCAATGATTTTGAATCGAACTGATCCAAACATCTTTGAAAAATCTTAACCTGCCCCCTACCAGCTGTGCTGGAATGAGGGCCGCACCTTCATGCAGACTTGGGAGCTGGTTTTGATTTCCTAAAAAGCTTGGATTTATTCCAGACTGGAGAAGGTTTCCAAACGGAAACTGTTCCTTTAGGGGAAGGGTCAGGCTTCTGTTCCTTATTCTGACGAAAGGAACAAAAACGATTAGCAGCCCTATATTTACCCTTAGATTTTTTTATCCTGAGGCAAAAAAGCTCCGTTCCCCCCAGTAACAGTTGAAATTATAGAATCCAACTGAGAACCAAATAATTTATTACCTTGGAAAGAAACAGAAAGCAACGTTGACTTAGAAGTCATATCTGCATTCCAAGATTTAAGCCATAAAGCTCTTCTAGCTAAAATAGCTAAAGACATATACCTGACATCAATCCTAATGATATAAAAAATGGCATCACAAACAAAGTTATTAGCATGTTGAAGAAGTTTAACAATGCTATAAACATTATGATCTGACACCTGTTGCGCTAAAGCCTCCAACCAGAAAGTGGAAGCTGCAGCAACATCAGCCAAAGAAATAGCAGGTCTAAGAAGATTACCTGAACATAAATAAGCCTTCCTTAGAAAGGATTCAAGCTTCCTATCTAAAGGATCCTTAAAAAAAGTACTGCTGTAGGAATAGTAGTACGTTTAGCAAAACTCTAATCTATCAGATGGCAAAGGGTACAATTTCTTAAACCTTGGAGGAGTAGTAAATGAAGTACCCAGACTATTCCATTCCCTAGAAATTACCTCTGAAATAGCATCAGGAACTGGAAAAACTTCTGGAATAACTACATGAGGTTTAAAAACCGAATTTAAACGCTTACTAGTTTTAATATCAAGAGGACTAGACTCCTCCATATCTAATGCAATCAACACTTCTTTAAGTAAAGAACGAGTAAACTCCATTTGAAACAAATATGAAGATTTATCAGTGTCAATATCCGAGGCAGAATCCTCTGAACCAGATAGATCCTCATCAGAAATAGAAGTCAGAATGAAGGCGGTCACTTAAAAATTCATCTGATTTATGAGAAGTTTTAAAAGACCTTTTACGTTTACTAGAAGGAGGTATAACAGACAAAGCCTTCCGAATAGAATTAGAAACAAATTATTTTACATTAACAGGAACATCCTGAACATTAGATGTTGATAGAACAACAACAGGTAATGAATTATTACTAATGGAAATATTATCTGCGTTTGATAGTTTATCATGACAACTAACACAAACTACAGCCGGAGGAACAGTTACCAAAAGTTTACAACAAATGTACTTAGCTTTGGTAGAACCGACATCATGCAGCGTCTTTCCAGAAGTAGATTCTGATCCAGGGTCAGGTTGTGACATCTTGCAATATGTAATAGAAAAAACAACATATAAAGCAAAATTATCAAATTCCTTAAATGACAGTTTCAGGAATGGGAAAAAATGCAAAACAGAACAAGCCTCTAGAAACCAGAAGCAACTGAAAAGTGAGACTGAAGTAATGTGAAAAAACTGGCGCCAAGTATGACGCCCACATATTTTTTGGCGCCCGAAACGTCTGCAACAAACACGAGTCAAAAATGACAACTACGTGAAAACTTCCGACATCAACTACGACACCGGAAATGACGCAATTGACGTCAAACGTCAATCTCGCGCCAAAAAAGACTCGTGCCAAAAAATGACGCAATAAATTCTAGCATTTTTTTGCACCCGCGAGCCTAACAGCCCACAATTTAGAAGAAAAAAGTCAAATTGAAAATATTGGGTAAGAAAAATATTTACATTCATATGCATTTTCCCAAAAAATGAAACTGACAGTCTGAATGAAGGAAAATAAACTGATTGACCTGAATCATGGCAAATCCTATATTATAAAAGGCCAAGTGTGTTTGTCTGAAGCTGTCATGCGCAGTAGGACAAACACACCTGGCCTTAGATTGACAGCTGGCACCAGACCTGGACCCTTACAGCGGCGCGTGGCAAACCCTGTTCTCGCGGTGGACACAGTTGATGCAGAGAGATGCTTCTAACTGATCCTCACACGCCACAAACTACTCACGCACCACTGTAAGGGTCCAGGTCTGAAGCCAGCTGTCAATATAACTCACGTGCTGCTGCCTAAACTACGGAGCCAGATGTGAATGTAAGCTGATCCTGCACGCCAGTAGTGAGGATCAGCTTAGTAGCATAGTTAGTGGCGGCACGTGAGTTATATTGACAGCTGGCACCAGACCTGGACCCTTACAGTGGTGCGTGAGGATCAGTTAGAAGCATCACTCTGCATCAACTGTGTCCACCGAGAACAGGGTTTGCCGGGGATGATGTGGGCGTGTCAGGGGCAGGGCGGGGCCGGGCGTGTCGGGGGCGCGCAGCCATGTGTACAGTTGAGATAGCTCAAAAGAGGAGGGGGGAGAAATAGCTCAAAAGAGGAGGGGGAAGGGGGAGAGATAGCTCAAAAGAGGAGGGGGAAGGGGGGAGAGATAGCTCAAAAGAGGAGGGGGGAGAGATAGCTCAAAAGAGGAGGGGGAGGGGGGAGAGATAGCTCAAAAGAGGAGGGGGGGAGGGGGAGAGATAGCTCAAAAGAGGAGGGGGGAGGGGGGAGATAGTTCAAAAGAGGAGGGGGGAGTGGGAGAGATAGCTCAAAAGAGGAGGGGGGAGAGATAGCTCAAAAGAGGAAGGGGGAGAGATAGCTCAAAAGAGGAGGGGGAAGGGGGGAGAGATAGCTCAAAAGAGGAGGCGGGGAGAGGGGAGAGATAGCTCAAAAGAGGAGGGGGGAGAGATAGCTCAAAAGAGGAGGGGGAGGGGGGAGAGATAGCTCAAAAGAGGAGGGGGGAGGGGGAGAGATAGCTCAAAAGAGGAGGGGGGAGGGGGGAGATAGTTCAAAAGAGGAGGGGGGAGTGGGAGAGATAGCTCAAAAGAGGAGGGGGGAGAGATAGCTCAAAAGAGGAAGGGGGAGAGATAGCTCAAAAGAGGAGGGGGAAGGGGGGAGAGATAGCTCAAAAGAGGAGGCGGGGAGAGGGGAGAGATAGCTCAAAGGGGGAGGGGGGAGAGATAGCTCAAAGGGGGAGGGGAGGGGGGAGAGATAGCTCAAAGGGGGAGGGATAGCTCAAAAGAGGTGGGTGGAGAGATAGCTCAAAGGGGGAGGGATAGCTCAAAAGAGGAGGGGAGGGGGAGAGAGCTCAAAAGAGGAGGGGGAGAGATAGCTCAAAAGAGGAGGGGGGAGGGAGAGCTCAAAAGAGGAGGGGAGAGGGGGGAGAGAGAGCTCAAAAGAGGAGGGGGGAGAGATAGCTCAAAAGAGGAGGGGGAGAGATAGCTCAGAAGAGGAGGGGGGAGGGGGAGAAATAGCTCAAAAGAGGAGGGGGAGAGATAGCTCAGAAGAGGAGGGGGAGAGATAGCTCAAAAGAGGAGGGGGAGAGATAGCTCAAAAGAGGAGGGGGAGGGGGGAGATATAGCTCAAAAGAGGAGGGGGAGAGATAGCTCAAAAGAGGAGGGGGAGAGATAGCTCAAAAGAGGAGGGGGAGAGATAGCTCAAAAGAGGAGGGGGAGAGATAGCTCAAAAGAGGAGGGGGAGAGATAGCTCAAAAGAGGAGGGGGAGGGGGAGAGATAGCTCAAAAGAGGAGGGGGAGGGGGAGAGATAGCTCAAAAGAGGAGGGGGAGAGATAGCTCAAAAGAGGGGGGGAGAGCAAAAGAGGGGGGAGAGCAAAATAGAGGGGGGGAGGGAGACGGCAAAAGAGAGGGGGGAGGGAGACGGCAAAAGAGGGGGGAGAGAGACGGCAAAAGAGAGGGGGGAGGGAGACGGCAAAAGAGAGGGGGGAGGGAGACGGCAAAAGAGAGGGGGGAGGGAGACGGCATAAGAGAGGGGGGAGGGAGACGGCATAAGAGAGGGGGGAGGGAGACGGCAAAAGAAAGGGGGAGGGAGACGGCAAAAGAGAGGGGAGGGAGACAGCAAAAGAAAGGAGAGAGAGCAAAAGAAAGGGGGGAGAGAGAGAGCAAAATAAAGGGGAGAGAGCGAGAGCAAAATAAAGGGGAAAGAGCAAGAGCAAAAGAAAGGGGAGAGAGAGCAAAAGAAAGGGGGGGAGAGAGAGCAAAAGAAAGGGGGGAGAGCGAGAAAGAGAGAGCAAAAGAAAGGGGAGAGAGCGAGAGCAAAATAAAGGGGAAAGAGCGAGAGCAAAAGAAAGGGGAGAGAGAGCAAAAGAAAGGGGGGGGGAGAGAGAGAGCAAAAGAAAGGGGGGAGAGAGAGAGAGAGCAAAAGAAAGGGGGGAGAGAAAGAGAACAAAAGAAAGGGGGAGAGAGCAAAAGAAAGGGGGGAGAGAGAGAGCAAAAGAAAGGGGGGAGAGAGCAAAAGAAAGGGGGGGAGAGAGAGCAAGAGAGAGAGGGGAGAGAGCAAGGGGTGGAACCACTGTACTGCAAAAAATGGCCCGTGTACACGGGCTTTAGGACTAGTATAGTATAAAACATATATTTAGAACTTTACATATAAAGTGCCAAACCATAGCTTAGAGTGTCATAAATAAAATAGACTTACTTACCCTAAGACACTCATCTACATATAGTAGATAGCCAAACCAGTACTGAAAACGAGAATCAGTAGAGGTAATGGTATATAAGAGTATATCGTCGATCTGAAAAGGGAGGTAGAAGAAATCTCTACGACCGATAACAGAGAACCTACGAAATAGATCCCCTAGAGGAAGACCATTGTATTCAAATAGGCAATACTCTCTTCACATCCCTCTGACATTCACTGCACTCTTGAGAGGAAAACCGGGCTTCAGCCTGCTGCGAAGCGCATATCAACGTAGAAATCTAGCACAAACTTACTTCACCACCTCCATGGGAGGCAAAGTTTGTAAAACTGAATTGTGGGTGTGGTGAGGGGTGTATTTATAGGCATTTTGAGGTTTGGGAAACTTTGCCCCTCCTGGTAAGAATGTATATCCCATACGTCACTAGCTCATGGACTCTTGCCAATTACATGAAAGAAAACTATATTTAGAACCCAGGGACCCTGAACCAAACCTCCTGAAAAGGCATAACCTGCCCTAAACCAGAATGAATACCTGGAACGGGAGCCGCGCCTTAATGCTGACTCAAGAGGATGACTCAATCATGATCTTCAGATAATATCTCACCCTCAGAGATTGAATCAGCTGAACTTGGATCTTTAACATTATACAATACAGGCTTAGAGCTAGTAGAGGGTAAATCCTGAACTGACCTTTTACGCTTACTTAAAGGGGTCACAATGGGGCATAAAAAAATCTTGAATCCCAGAGAAAAATCTGTAGAACTCCCCTGTGTGGAACAAGCAGTAGGAGGGTAGATAATTTTAGAAGCAAGAGCAGCATTAGTCCGATTAGAATGCATAACATTTAAACAAGAATGACACAGATGAGCTTGAGGCAACACTTCAGCAAATATACAATAAACACATTGGTAGGAAAGTGTTCAGAGAAATTAGGTTCTAGTTCTGCCCAATCAGCTGTTATTATCGACCTATATCTTTGCTCCCAGTATTGTCATTGTCACATTTATTATGTGAGTATTACCAACAATCTATCTGACCTCTGATCAATCCGGTTTTCGCCTGAATCACTCCACTACAACTGCCCTCCTAAAAGTTTGCAATGACATCCAAACTGGCATAGAACAAGGAGACCTAACTGGAGCTATTTTCCTTGATTTTTGCAAAGGCCTTTGACACAGTAGACCACAACATACTACCTACTGCTCAAACTAAAAAACTCTGGTATTGCTGATCGTCCGTTAACCTGGATTCGATCATATGAATCGGATCGATCACAATATGTCTCCATTTCTGACAGCGACTCCCTCCCTCTCCCAGTCATGTGTGATGTACCCCAAGGTTCCATTCTCGGCCCCCTACTATTCACATTATTTATAAACGATCTGCCTAATGTCTGCAAATCCTCAACTGTACACATGTACGCAGATGACACGGTAATCTATGCAAACAATTCCGATCTGCCGCAGCTTGAAACACTGACAAAACTGTCACAGTGATCTTTGGAACGGGACCTAAATTACAGAAATTACAAAATTCCCATCTTCGCATTAAAACAAAATCCAATTGCACGCTGACCGCAGTCCACTTTTTTTTTAAAATACTTAGGTATGTTGTTAGACCCCAATCTATCTTTTGGCCTCCACAAAACTTGCATCCAAAACTAGGTGCCCTGTACAGAAACAAATCCTGCTTCAGCCCTACAGTAAAGGAAAAGATTGTACAGCAAATGCTGATGCCTATCTTGGATTACGGGGACGTAGTATATGCACCTGCACCGCAAACTCACCTTAATATACTAAATACATTGTATAACTCGTTCTGCCGCTTTGTGCTACAATGTAACTACAGGACCCACCATTGTGACATGCTAAAAGAACTAAACTGGCTGTCGCTGGAATCCAGACGCACCCTCCATCTTTCCTGCTTTGTGTTTAAGAGCCTTTCTGGGAAGCTCCCACCCTACCTGAGCAGAATGCTCTCCCTGGCTATTCCCACCTCCTATAACCTCTGATCCAATAACAGTACATTATTTAGCTTGCCTCAATACAAAAAGAAAGCAGCTCGATCCTCCTTTTCCCACAGAGCACCACAATTATGGAATGACGTCCCTCACACTTTAAAAACTTCCCCAAGCCTAATATCCTTTAAGAGATCCCTCTCTACATATCTCAAAACAGAATGTGCCTGTCATGGTTGATTAAATATTTCCTACCAGTTCTATGTTAAATGTTTGCATATATTGTGTATTATTATTGTTTTTGTATTTTATTGTACCCTATTGTATCAATGCAATGTTTTGTGGTCCCAGGACATACTTGAAAACAAGAGAAATCTCAATGTATCCTTCCTGGTAAAATATTTTATAAATCAATAATAAATAAATTATTGTAAAGTGGAAGCATCTAGGGGCAATAGCTGCCCAGTGAGTACTGAAGAGTGAAAATTTGCTTACCATCTGTTGCATCGCTCACTAGAGTACGAAATGGCCTCTTAGAGCAACATCAGCACAAGAACTGTGCCCATAGAGCTTCATGAAATAGGTGTCCATGGCTGATCAGCTGTACACAAGCCTCACAACAACATGTGTAATGCCAAGCTTTGGCCAGAGAGGTGTAAATCCTGCTGCCACTGGACTCTCATGCTTCATTGTCTGGCAGTTCGATGGAAGAATCTGGATGTGGCTGATTTCAGGAGAAATCTACCTCTTGGAATACATAGAGCCTAATGCAAGGTTGGGTTGAAGAGGGATAATGGTCAGGGGCTGTGTTTTCAATGTTTGGGCTAGGCTCAATAGCTGCAGTGAATGCCATTTTAATGCTACAGTATATACAAAGACATTGTGCTTTCAACTTTGAAGCTACAGTTTGTGGAAGGCCCTGTCCTGTTCCAGCATGATTTTGCCCCTGTGCACAAAGCAAAGTCCATTAAGGCATAGTTTGAACAGTTTGGTGTAGAGGAATTAGAGTGGCTTGCCCATTAGGGTTGGAACGCAGATTGTGAGCCAGACCATCTTGTCCAGCATCAGTGCCTGACCTCACAACTGATCTTTTGACTGAATGGGAACAAATTCCCACAGACACGCACTACAATGTTGTGGAAAGCTTTCCCAGTAGAGTGGAAGCTGTTATAGTCACCAAGGGTTGGCAAATTCATATTAATTCCCATGGTTTTAGAATGGGATGCCCAACAAACTCATAAAAGGTGTGATATCGGGTGTCCACATACTTTTGGCCTATTTGGGTCATTATCTTCCTGTAGGATGACCACCTAACAACTAAGAGTATACCAGAGGGTATTGCATGGCACTGCAAAATTCTGAGGTAGTGTTTTTGGTTCAGGGTGCCACTCAGTCTGTGAAAGATACAAACTCTGAATGCAGCAAGAGCCCCAGATCATCACGCTTCCTTCTCTGTATTTGACAGTTGGTGTCTACTAAGTGCATACAAAAATAAGATCCATAAGACCTTCTTGCAGTCTTAACTAGTCCACTAGTAGTACTTCATGGTCTATGCAAGCCTGCGTTTTCCTATTTTACCACCTTAGCAACAGCTTTCTTGATTCCGATCTACCTATCAAAACTGCAGATCAAAATGTTCTCTTCACAGTTAAAAGTAAGACTTGCTTACTTTGGCCAGTGTTAAGCTATCACGCAAGCTGCTTACTCTCAGAAACGTGGCCTCTGTTGCGTCTGCCAGACCTCTCCCTGTCAGTTTTTCCTCCAGTTTCCAAGTCTTTAGATGGTGTAGGAAATATGAAATTGTACTCAATGGCAGCATGGCTTTCTTTGCAATTTCTCTAAAAGGGTTATAATTAGCTGTCTGCCTTTTGTGAATTGCCTTTCGCTTATTAAAATAGGATTATTGTACTTCCTGCAGTACAATACTGTCCAAATAATGGTGTAGTAATGTAGCCCTTTCCAATTTTTTTTTTTATATATACAGAGAATTTTAAAGTATTCATCAAAATTTGGGGGATTTGTAGAAATTGATAGCATTGAATTTCAAGACCTAATATACTTTCAGTGCTGCAGAAAAGTGTAAGGTTGTTAACCAATTACTTCATAAAAAAGGCCTTTTTAAAAAAAAAAAAACAGAATTTATGCTTACCTGATAAATTTCTTTCTCCAACGGTGTGTCCGGTCCACGGCGTCATCCATTACTTGTGGGAATATTCTCTTCCCCAACAGGAAATGGCAAAGAGCACAGCAAAAGCTGCCCATATACCGCCTCCTCAGGCTCCGCCCCCCCAGTCATTCGGCCGACGGTTAGGAGAAAAAAGGAGAAACTATAGGTTACCGTGGTGACTGTAGTGTATAGAGAAAGAAATTTTTCAAACCTGATTAAAAAACCAGGGCGGGCCGTGGACCGGACACACCGTTGGAGAAAGAAATTTATCAGGTAAGCATAAATTCTGTTTTCTCCAACATTGGTGTGTCCGGTCCACGGCGTCATCCATTACTTGTGGGAACCAATACCAAAGCTTTAGGACACGGATGAAGGAAGAGAGCAAATCAGGTTACCTAAACAGAAGGCACCACGGCTTGCAGAACCTTTCTCCCAAAAATAGCCTCCGAAGAAGCATAGGTATCAAATTTGTAGAATTTGGCAAAAGTGTGCAGAGAAGACCAAGTCGCTGCCTTACATATCTGATCAACAGAAGCCTCGTTCTTGAAGGCCCATGTGGAAGCCACAGCCCTAGTAGAGTGAGCTGTGATTCGTTCAGGAGGCTGCCGTCCGGCAGTCTCATAAGCCAATCGGATGATGCTTTTCAGTCAGAAAGAAAGAGAGGTAGCAGTAGCTTTTTGTCCTCTCCTCTTACCAGAGTAAACGACAAACAAAGATGAAGTTTGTCTGAAATCCTTTGTTGCGTCTAAATAGAACTTTAAAGCACGGACCACATCTAAATTGTGTAACAAACGTTCCTTCTTTGAAACTGGATTCGGACACAGAGAAGGAACAACTATTTCCTGGTTAATATTCTTGTTGGAAACTACTTTTGGAAGAAAACCAGGCTTGGTACGCAAAACAACCTTATCTGAATGGAACACCAGATAGGGTGGATCACACTGCAAAGCAGATAATTCAGAAACTCTTCTAGCAGAAGAAATAGCAACCAAAAACAGAACTTTCCAAGATAGTAACTTGATATCTATGGAATGTAAAGGTTCAAACGGAACCCCCTGAAGAACTGAAAGAACTAAATTTAGACTCCAAGGAGGAGTCATGGGTCTGTAAACAGGCTTGATTCTGACCAAAGCCTGTACAAAAGCTTGTACATCTGGCACAGCTGCCAATCGTTTGTGTAACAAAACAGATAAGGCAGAAATCTGTCCTTTTAGAGAACTCGCTGACAACCCTTTATCCAAACCCTCTTGGAGAAAGGAGATAATGTTAGGAATTTTAATCTTACTCCAGGAGAATCCCTTGGATTCACACCAGCAGATATATTTTTTCCATATTTTATGGTAAATCTTTCTAGTCACAGGTTTTCTGGCTTGGCCCAGAGTATCTATCACTGAATTTGAAAACCCACGCCTGGATAAAATCAAGCGTTCAATTTCCAAGCAGTCAGCTGCAGAGAAACTAGATTTGGATGTTCGAATGGACCTTGTACTAGAAGATCCTGTCTCAAAGGTAGCTTCCATGGTGGAGCCGATGACATATGCACCAGGTCTGCATACCAAGTCCTGCGTGGCCACGCAGGAGCTATCAGAATCACTGATGCCTTCTCCTGTTTGATCCTGGCTACGAGCCTGGGAAGGAGAGGAAACGGTGGAAACACATAAGCTAGGTTGAACGACCAAGGCGCCACTAATGCATCCACTAGAGTCGCCTTGGGATCCCTGGATCTGGACCCGTAGCAAAGAACCTTGAAGTTCTGACGAGACGCCATCAGATCCATGTCTGGAATGCCCCATAATTGAGTTAACTGGGCAAAGACCTCCGGGTGGAGTTCTCACTCCCCCGGATGGAAAGTCTGACGACTCAAATAATCCGCCTCCCAGTTGTCTACTCCTGGGATGTGAATTGCAGATAGATGGCAGGAGTGATCCTCCGCCCATTTGATGATCTTGGATACCTCTCTCATCGCCAAGGAACTCTTTTTTCCTCCCTGATGGTTGATGTAAGCTACAGTCGTCATGTTGTCCGACTGAAATCTTATGAATCCGGCCTTCGCTAGTTGAGGCCAAGCCCGGAGCGCATTGAATATCGCTCTCAGTTCCAGGATGTTTATCGGGAGAAGAGACTCTTCCCGAGACCATAGACCCTGAGCTTTCAGGGAATCCCAGACCGCGCCCCAGCCTAATAGACTGGCGCCGGTCGTGACAATGACCCACTCTGGTCTGCGGAAACTCGTTCCCTGAGACAGGTGATCCTTAGTCAACCACCAACGGAGTGAGTCTCTGGTTACCTGGTCTACTTTAATCTGGGGAGACAAATCTGCATAGTCCCCATTCCACTGATTGAGCATGCACAGTTGTAATGGTCTTAGATGAATTCGAGCAAAAGGAACTATGTCCATTGCTGCAACCATCAATCCTACTACTTCCATGCACTGAGCTATGGAAGGCTGCAGAATAGAGTGAAGAACTTGACAAGCGTTTAGAAGCTTTGACTTTCTGACTTCTGTCACGAAGATCTTCATTTCTAAAGAATCTATTATTGTTCCCAAAAAGGGAACTCTTGTTGACGGAGACAGGGAACTCTTTTCTACGTTCACCTTCCACCCGTGAGATCTGAGAAAGGCTAGAACAATGTCTGTATGAGCCTTTGCCTTGGAAAGAGACGACGCTTGAATTAGAATGTCGTCTAGATAAGGTGCCACTGCAATGCCCCTCGGTCTTAGAACCGCTAGAAGGGACCCTAGAACCTTTGTGAAAATTCTGGGAGCAGTGGCTAAACCGAACGGAAGAGCCACGAACTGGTAATGTTTGTCCAGAAAGGCGAACCTTAGGAACTGATGATGATCTTTGTGGATAGGAATATGTAGGTACGCATCCTTTAAATCCACGGTAGTCATATACTGACCCTCCTGGATTGTAGGTAAAATTGTTCGAATGGTTTCAATCTTGAACGATGGAACTCTGAGAAATTTGTTTAGAATTTTTAAATCCAGAATTGTTCTGAAAGTTCCCTCTTTTTTGGGAACTACAAACAGGTTTGAGTAAAACCCCTGACCTTGTTCCACTGTTGGAACTGGGTGTATCACTCCCATCTTTAACAGGTCTTCTACACAATGTAAGAATGCCTGTCTCTTTATTTGGTCTGAAGATATGCGAGACATGTGGAACCTTCCCCTTGGAGGAAGTTCCTTGAATTCTAGAAGATAACCCTGAGAGACTATTTCTAGCGCCCAGGGATCCGGAACATCTCTTGCCCAAGCCTGAGCAAAGAGAGAGAGTCTGCCCCCTACTAGATCCGGTCCCGGATCGGGGGCTACCCCTTCATGCTGTCTTGGTAGCAGCAGCAGGCTTCTTGGCCTATTTACCCTTGTTCCAGCCTTGCATTGGTTTCCAAGCTGGCTTAGCCTGGGAAGCGTTACCCTCTTGTCTAGAGGCTGCAGAGTTAGAATACGGTCCGTTCCTGAAATTACGAAAGGAACGAAAATTGGACTTATTCTTAGCCTTGAAAGGCCTATCCTGTGGGAGGGCATGGCCCTTCCCCCCAGTGATGTCTGAAATAATTTCTTTCAATTCTGGCCCAAAAAGGGTCTTACCTTTGAAAGGGATATTAAGTAATTTTGTCTTGGAAGATACATCCGCCGACCAAGACTTTAGCCAGAGCGCTCTGCGCGCCACAATTGCAAACCCTGAATTTTTCGCCGCTAATCTCGCAAGTTGCAAAGCGGCATCTAAAATAAAGGAATTAGCTAACTTAAGTGCGTGAATTCTGTCCATGACTTCCTCATATGGAGTCTCCTTATTGAGCGACTTTTCTAGTTCATCGAACCAAAAACACGCCGCCCTAGTGACAGGAATAATGCACGAAATTGGTTGAAGGAGGTAACCTTGCTGAACAAAAATCTTTTTAAGCAAACCCTCCAATTTTTTATCCATAGGATCTTTGAAAGCACAATTGTCCTCAATGGGAATAGTCCTGCATTTGGCTAGCGTAGAAACTGCCCCCTCAACCTTAGGGACTGTTTGCCATGTGTCCTTCCTTGGGTCGACCATGGGGAACAATTTCTTAAATATAGGAGGTGGGACAAAAGGTATGCCTGGTTTCTCCCACTCCTTAGTCACTATGTCCGCCAGCCTTTTAGGTATCGGAAAGGCATCAGGGTGCACCGGGTCCTCTAGGAATTTGTCCATCTTGCACAATTTTTCTGGAATGACCAAAGAGTCACAATCATCCAGCGTAGTTAGTACCTCCTTAAGTAATGCGCGGAGATGGTCTAACTTAAATTTAAACGTCACAACATCAGGTTCTGCCTGTTGAGAAATTCTTCCTGAATCAGAAAGTTCTCCCTCCGACAAACCCTCCCTCACTGCCACTTCTGACTGGTGTGAGGGTATGACAGATAAATTATCGTCAGCGCACTCTTGCTCTACTGTATTTAAAACTGAGCAATCACGCTTTCTTTGAAATGCTGGCATTTTGGATAAAATATTAGCTATGGAATTATCCATTACAGCCGTTAATTGTTGCATAGTAACAAGCATTGGCGCGCTAGATGTACTAGGGGTCGCCTGCGCGGGCATAACTGGTATTGACACAGAAGGAGAGGATGAAGAACTATCCCCACTACCTTCACTTGAGGAATCATCTTGGGCAACCTTATTAAATGTGACAGTACTGTCCTTACTTTGTCTGGACGCCATGGCACAATTATCACATACATTTGAAGGGGGGACCACCTTGGCCTCCATACATACAAAACATGTTCTATCTAAAGGTACAGACATGTTAGACAGGCTTACACAGGCTAATAATGCAATAAAACCGTTTTTAAACAAAACCGTTACTGTCTCTTTATATGTTAAACAGAGCACACTTTATTTCTGAATGTGTGAAAACTCCGATCTTTACCAAATTTTTACCCTAGTGTCTTAATGCTTTAACAGTATTGCACCCCAATTTTCAAGTTTGTAACCCCTTAAATGAGGAAACCGGAGCTGTTTTATCAATTAGCAATTTTAAACCCACTACAGTCCCAGCCACAGCGTTTGCTGCGACTTCACCTTTCCTTGGGGGTTATACAACACCAAAATAAGCCTTCCAGGAACGTTTTCAATGACCACCAGACCCTCTCACATGAAGCTGCATGCACTGCATCCAAAAGAAACTGCGCAATTATGGCGCGAAAATGAGGCTCTGCCTACTATAGTGAAAGGCCCTTCCTGACTGGGAAGGTGTCTAAACGACTGCCTGGCCCCTAAAAACGTTCCCAAATACTAAAAGTTTTGAAAATCACTTCAAACCTCATAAAAAGATTAAATAAAGCAATCGATTTAGCCCACAAGAGTGTCAACCAGTATATAGCCCATAATAAGCCTTCATTCTGTTATGAGTCTAAGAAAATGGCTTACCGATCCCAAAGAGGGAAAATGACAGTCTTCTAGCATTACAAAGTCTTGTTAGAAAATGGACTAGTCATACCTTGAGCAGAAAAGTCTGCAAACTGTTCCCCCCAACTGAAATTCTCTGGGCTCAACAGTCCTGCGTGGGAACAGCAATTGATTTTAGTTACTGCTGCTAAAATCATACTCCTCTTTTAAACAGAACTCTTCATCCTTTTCTGTTTTAGAGTAAATAGTACAAACCGGCACTATTTTTAAAATAACAAACTCTTGATAGAAGAATAAAAAACTACAACTAAACACCACATACTCTTCACCATCTCCGTGGTGATGCTACTTGTTCAGAGCGGCAAAGAGAATGACTGGGGGGCGGAGCCTGAGGGGCTATATGGGCAGCTTTTGCTGTGCTCTTTGCCATTTCCTGTTGGGGAAGAGAATATTCCCACAAGTAATGGATGACGCCGTGGACCGGACACACCAATGTTGGAGAAAAAAAAAAAACCAAACAAATCTACTGCTTACCTCTAACATTTCAGGTTATTCATTGGACATTTCCATAAAAACGGACAATGGTAATGTGTATATGTTTATATAAAATAGAATAACTACGGGCAGCACCAGTTACTCTTCTGTGATTGGCTAAAGTGTGTGCAATATCCCACAAAAACAGAATTTATGTTTACCTGATAAATTACTTTCTCCAACGGTGTGTCCGGTCCACGGCGTCATCCTTACTTGTGGGATATTCTCTTCCCCAACAGGAAATGGCAAAGAGCCCAGCAAAGCTGGTCACATGATCCCTCCTAGGCTCCGCCTTCCCCAGTCATTCGACCGACGTAAAGGAGGAATATTTGCATAGGAGAAACCATATGATACCGTGGTGACTGTAGTTAAAGAAAATAAATTATCAGACCTGATTAAAAAACCAGGGCGGGCCGTGGACCGGACACACCGTTGGAGAAAGTAATTTATCAGGTAAACATAAATTCTGTTTTCTCCAACATAGGTGTGTCCGGTCCACGGCGTCATCCTTACTTGTGGGAACCAATACCAAAGCTTTAGGACACGGATGAAGGGAGGGAGCAAATCAGGTCACCTAGATGGAATGCACCACGGCTTGCAAAACCTTTCTCCCAAAAATAGCCTCAGAAGAAGCAAAAGTATCAAACTTGTAAAATTTAGTAAAAGTGTGCAGTGAAGACCAAGTCGCTGCCTTACATATCTGATCAACAGAAGCCTCGTTCTTGAAGGCCCATGTGGAAGCCACAGCCCTAGTGGAATGAGCTGTGATTCTGTCAGGAGGCTGCCGTCTGGCAGTCTCGTAAGCCAATCTGATGATGCTTTTAATCCAAAAAGAGAGAGAGGTAGAAGTTGCTTTTTGACCTCTCCTTTTACCAGAATAAACAACAAACAAGGAAGATGTTTGTCTAAAATCCTTTGTAGCATCTAAATAGAATTTTAGAGCACGAACAACATCCAAATTGTGCAACAAACGTTCCTTCTTTGAAACTGGATTCGGACACAAAGAAGGCACGACTATCTCCTGGTTAATGTTTTTGTTAGAAACAACTTTCGGAAGAAAACCAGGTTTAGTACGTAAAACCACCTTATCTGCATGGAACACCAGATAAGGAGGAGAACACTGCAGAGCAGATAATTCTGAAACTCTTCTAGCAGAAGAAATTGCAACCAAAAACAAAACTTTCCAAGATAATAACTTAATATCAATGGAATGTAAGGGTTCAAACGGAACCCCCTGAAGAACTGAAAGAACTAAATTGAGACTCCAAGGAGGAGTCAAAGGTTTGTAAACAGGCTTGATTCTAACCAGAGCCTGAACAAAGGCTTGAACATCTGGCACAGCTGCCAGCTTTTTGTGAAGTAACACAGACAAGGCAGAAATCTGTCCCTTCAAGGAACTTGCAGATAATCCTTTCTCCAAACCTTCTTGAAGAAAGGATAGAATCTTAGGAATTTTTACCTTGTCCCAAGGGAATCCTTTAGATTCACACCAACAGATATATTTTTTCCATATTTTGTGGTAAATTTTTCTAGTTACAGGCTTTCTGGCCTGAACAAGAGTATCAATGACAGAATCTGAGAATCCACGCTTTGATAAGATCAAGCGTTCAATCTCCAAGCAGTCAGTTGGAGTGAGACCAGATTCGGATGTTCGAACGGACCTTGAACAAGAAGGTCTCGTCTCAAAGGTAGCTTCCATGGTGGAGCCGATGACATATTCACCAGGTCTGCATACCAAGTCCTGCGTGGCCACGCAGGAGCTATCAAGATCACCGATGCCCTCTCCTGATTGATCCTGGCTACCAGCCTGGGGATGAGAGGAAACGGCGGGAATACATAAGCTAGTTTGAAGGTCCAAGGTGCTACTAGTGCATCTACTAGAGTCGCCTTGGGATCCCTGGATCTGGACCCGTAGCAAGGAACCTTGAAGTTCTGACGAGAGGCCATCAGATCCATGTCTGGAATGCCCCACAGTTGAGTAATTTGGGCAAAGATTTCCGGATGGAGTTCCCACTCCCCCGGATGAAATGTCTGACGACTCAGAAAATCCGCTTCCCAATTTTCCACTCCTGGGATGTGGATTGCAGACAAGTGGCAGGAGTGAGTCTCCGCCCATTGAATGATTTTGGTCACTTCTTCCATCGCCAGGGAACTCCTTGTTCCCCCCTGATGGTTGATGTACGCAACAGTTGTCATGTTGTCTGATTGAAACCGTATGAACTTGGCCTTTGCTAGCTGAGGCCAAGCCTTGAGAGCATTGAATATCGCTCTCAGTTCCAGAATATTTATCGGTAGAAGAGATTCTTCCCGAGACCAAAGACCCTGAGCTTTCAGGGGTCCCCAGACCGCGCCCCAGCCCACCAGACTGGCGTCGGTCGTGACAATGACCCACTCTGGTCTGCGGAAGCTCATCCCCTGTGACAGGTTGTCCAGGGACAGCCACCAACGGAGTGAATCTCTGGTCCTCTGATTTACTTGTATCGTCGGAGACAAGTCTGTATAGTCCCCATTCCACTGACTGAGCATGCACAGTTGTAATGGTCTTAGATGAATGCGCGCAAAAGGAACTATGTCCATTGCCGCTACCATCAAACCTATTACTTCCATGCACTGCGCTATGGAAGGAAGAGGAACAGAATGAAGTATTTGACAAGAGTTTAGAAGTTTTGTTTTTCTGGCCTCTGTCAGAAAAATCCTCATTTCTAAGGAGTCTATTATTGTTCCCAAGAAGGGAACCCTTGTTGACGGAGATAGAGAACTCTTTCCATCCGTGAGATCTGAGAAAGGCCAGGACAATGTCCGTGTGAGCCTTTGCTTGAGGAAGGGACGACGCTTGAATCAGAATGTCGTCCAAGTAAGGTACTACTGCAATGCCCCTTGGTCTTAGCACCGCTAGAAGGGACCCTAGTACCTTTGTGAAAATCCTTGGAGCAGTGGCTAATCCGAACGGAAGTGCCACAAACTGGTAATGCTTGTCCAGGAATGCGAACCTTAGGAACCGATGATGTTCCTTGTGGATAGGAATATGTAGATACGCATCCTTTAAATCCACCGTGGTCATGAATTGACCTTCCTGGATGGAAGGAAGAATTGTTCGAATGGTTTCCATTTTGAACGATGGAACCTTGAGAAACTTGTTTAGGATCTTGAGATCTAAGATTGGTCTGAATGTTCCCTCTTTTTTGGGAACTACGAACAGATTGGAGTAGAACCCCATCCCTTGTTCTCCTAATGGAACAGGATGAATCACTCCCATTTTTAACAGGTCTACTACACAATGTAAGAATGCCTGTTTTTTTATGTGGTCTGAAGACAATTGAGACCTGTGGAACCTCCCCCGTGGGGGAAGTCCCTTGAATTCCAGAAGATAACCTTGGGAGACTATTTCTAGCGCCCAAGGATCCAGAACATCTCTTGCCCAAGCCTGAGCGAAGAGAGAGTCTGCCCCCCACCAGATCCGGTCCCGGATCGGGGGCCAACATCTCATGCTGTCTTGGTAGCAGTGGCAGGTTTCTTGGCCTGCTTTCCTTTGTTCCAGCCTTGCATTGGTCTCCAGGCTGGCTTGGCTTGAGAAGTATTACCCTCTTGCTTAGAGGACGTAGCACTTGGGGCTGGTCCGTTTCTGCGAAAGGGACGAAAATTAGGTTTATTTTTGGCCTTGAAAGACCTATCCTGAGGAAGGGCGTGGCCCTTGCCCCCAGTGATATCAGAGATAATCTCTTTCAAGTCAGGGCCAAACAGCGTTTTCCCCTTGAAAGGAATGTTAAGCAATTTGTTCTTGGAAGACGCATCCGCTGACCAAGATTTTAACCAAAGCGCTCTGCGCGCCACAATAGCAAAACCAGAATTTTTCGCCGCTAACCTAGCCAATTGCAAAGTGGCGTCTAGGGTGAAAGAATTAGCCAATTTGAGAGCACGAATTCTGTCCATAATCTCCTCATAAGAAGAAGAATTATTATTGATCGCCTTTTCTAGCTCATCGAACCAGAAACACGCGGCTTTAGTGACAGGAACAATGCATGAAATTGGTTGTAGAAGGTAACCTTGCTGAACAAACATCTTTTTAAGCAAACCTTCTAATTTTTTATCCATAGGATCTTTGAAAGCACAACTATCTTCTATGGGTATAGTGGTGCGTTTGTTTAGAGTAGAAACCGCCCCCTCGACCTTGGGGACTGTCTGCCATAAGTCCTTTCTGGGGTCGACCATAGGAAACAATTTTTTAAATATGGGGGGAGGGACGAAAGGTATACCGGGCCTTTCCCATTCTTTATTTACAATGTCCGCCACCCGCTTGGGTATAGGAAAAGCTTCGGGGGGCCCCGGGACCTCTAGGAACTTGTCCATTTTACATAGTTTCTCTGGAATGACCAAATTCTCACAATCATCCAGAGTGGATAACACCTCCTTAAGCAGAGCGCGGAGATGTTCCAATTTAAATTTAAATGTAATCACATCAGGTTCAGCTTGTTGAGAAATTTTCCCTGAATCTGAAATTTCTCCCTCAGACAAAACCTCCCTGGCCCCCTCAGACTGGTGTAGGGGCCCTTCAGAACCAATATCATCAGCGTCCTCATGCTCTTCAGAATTTTCTAAAACAGAGCAGTCGCGCTTTCGCTGATAAGTGGGCATTTTGGCTAAAATGTTTTTGATAGAATTATCCATTACAGCCGTTAATTGTTGCATAGTAAGGAGTATTGGCGCGCTAGATGTACTAGGGGCCTCCTGTGTGGGCAAGACTGGTGTAGACGAAGGAGGGGATGATGCAGTACCATGCTTACTCCCCTCACTTGAGGAATCATCTTGGGCATCATTTTCTCTAAATTTTGTGTCACATAAATCACATCTATTTAAATGAGAAGGAACCTTGGCTTCCCCACATTCAGAACACAGTCTATCTGGTAGTTCAGACATGTTAAACAGGCATAAACTTGATAACAAAGTACAAAAAACGTTTTAAAATAAAACCGTTACTGTCACTTTAAATTTTAAACTGAACACACTTTATTACTGCAATTGCGAAAAAGTATGAAGGAATTGTTCAAAATTCACCAAAATTTCACCACAGTGTCTTAAAGCCTTAAAAGTATTGCACACCAAATTTGGAAGCTTTAACCCTTAAAATAACGGAACCGGAGCCGTTTTTATATTTAACCCCTTTACAGTCCCTGGTATCTGCTTTGCTGAGACCCAACCAAGCCCAAAGGGGAATACGATACCAAATGACGCCTTCAGAAAGTCTTTTCTATGTATCAGAGCTCCTCACACATGCATCTGCATGTCATGCTTCTCAAAAACAAGTGCGCAATACAGGCGCGAAAATGAGATTCTGCCTATGATTAGGGAAAGCCCCTAGAGAATAAGGTGTCCAATACAGTGCCTGCCGGTTATTTTACAAAATTCCCAAGATTAAAATAATTCCTCAAGGCTATGGAGTATAAAATATGTTTATATATAAATCGATTTAGCCCAGAAAATGTCTACAGTCTTAAAAGCCCTTGTGAAGCCCTTTTTTTCTGTAATAAAAATGGCTTACCGGATCCCATAGGGAAAATGACAGCTTCCAGCATTACATCGTCTTGTTAGAATGTGTCATACCTCAAGCAGCAAAAGTCTGCTCACTGTTCCCCCAACTGAAGTTAATTCCTCTCAACAGTCCTGTGTGGAAACAGCCATCGATTTTAGTAACGGTTGCTAAAATCATTTTCCTCTTACAAACAGAAATCTTCATCTCTTTTCTGTTTCAGAGTAAATAGTACATACCAGCACTATTTTAAAATAACAAACTCTTGATTGAATAATAAAAACTACAGTTAAACACTAAAAAACTCTAAGCCATCTCCGTGGAGATGTTGCCTGTACAACGGCAAAGAGAATGACTGGGGAAGGCGGAGCCTAGGAGGGATCATGTGACCAGCTTTGCTGGGCTCTTTGCCATTTCCTGTTGGGGAAGAGAATATCCCACAAGTAAGGATGACGCCGTGGACCGGACACACCTATGTTGGAGAAATGTGATTTAAAAGCAGCTGAGACTGGATTGGCTGCATACAACTGCTTGGCACACTAGTAAAGGTGCATGCTGATCAATGACAATCTTTATTTTGTGACTGTATTCCTATGCCTGTTTTTTATTCGTGTTCCTTTTTTCTATTCCATTCCCCACTTGTCTTCCAGTACTTATATAAACCTTATTTCAGTCATCGTCAAAGTCTTAAATACAGTATAATTGCATAATCAACAAATGAATTATAAAAAGACAATGAAATAAGACTTCGGTTTCTCTTTACACGTCACACACAACCCAAACCAGATTCCCTGTGAAATGTCAATTTTTACAGCTTTTAATGTCTTCTCCATGGGTTTGTGAAGTATTTGGCAAAAGCACCCTTGAACATTTTATGGTTACATGATTTCAAGCTGTAGGTAAATGAAACAAAGACCTTTTATATAAAATAATACTTTAATTAAAGACATATATAAAAATGATCTTCAAATTCATAAAGGTTTATATGTCCTTATTAGCTGTTACAATACAGCTTTTGTTTGGTATGGAGTTATAAAATGTTTGTCTAATTAACCATGGCTGTCAAAATCCATGTAGCCGAAAACCGATGAGTTAATTAGTGTCCCAGTCACTATGTTTTATTCCACTGTCTCAAACACAGATATTTTTAAAAACCCATTTAACCAAGAGGATTGTTTAAAAAAAAAAAAAGAACCAAATAAACAGCAACATTAGGACCATTCTACTATTATCTTTTCCTTTTGGACCATACATTACTATGTTACATTATACAGAATGTTTGTTGTAATGCTTTAAATAAAATGTGGGTTAATGAGACATAAGGGATGAACGCTGAGAGCTTGAATGCAAGGAGTGTTTTGACTTGCTGTCTGACTTTCTTGACTTTCTGTTATCAGGACTGGTTTTCCGACGTTCCCTTTCTGACATTTTTTTGTTTTTTTCCTCATTTGCATGTTTTCTAGAAGCTACATTGTGTGAGGTTTTACTTTTCTTCTTTTGAGAATTCCTTTTACTTCGAGAATCATCTGAAAAAAATAAATAAAAAAATAATGTCTATATTCGGCACTATTATGCTACAAAAAAAAACCCTAAAGAGAAGTGCATTATTAAAAAAAAAAAAAAATAGCCAGAATCTGGATGTTTTATTTATACAACAATGCATATTATTTCCTGAAAATATAAAAAAACAAAAAACAGAGCTTTGCTGAAATCACCAATTAACATTTTATTCTATAAGCTAATATTTCCTGAATCTTTTTTATTCTACCACTAGAGTGCTTCTAATGCTGCCATACAATTAGCAGTCTGAAATATCTGGTACTCATACAGGTAGTAATATCTAAAGCAAATGTTCAAGAACATATAGAATAGCTAGAACAAAGTTATAGAAGGAAAAATTAGCATTTGTTTTCCACATCTTGGCAAAGTTGTTGGATTTCAGACCAGACAGGTTAGCTTAACTGACGCTTTAACTTCTGTCTGGGAGCTCAGACATGCTTGGTATATAAATCAACGCAGCAGAGGAAGTCCCAAATTTGTTTTTATATTTTTGATTTCTTATGATTCAATGCTTATTGTTTTACACACACACATATATATATATATATATATATATATATATATATATACACACACATATGTGTATAATATATATATATATATATATATATATATACACATATATATATATATATATATATATGTATACATATACATATATACATACATATACTGTACATACATATACATATATACACACATATACTGTACATACATACATATATATATATTAATGTCCAATAATATGCACTCCCTGGATCTAAGCACAGCACACTTTATTAAGTAGTGACGTTTCGGGGCATTCACCCCTTCTTCAGACAACCCAAAATGTGATACAAACAGTGTTAAATACCCAACAAGCCCCTCCCCCATCTCAGTTCACCAATCAAACAAATAGGAGATCATATTACTTCATGTGCATGAAAATACATCATCAAAACAAATAAGGAAATAGTCATCAGTATTTCAACATAAACAAAATTATAAACAAAATTAGCGTGTAAGGTCTAGTGTGACCTAAATATGTAGTGACATATTCTAATAAGTGACATGTTTAGAGTGGAAATGGATCTATAACCAAATGTACATATGTACGGCTTCTTATAGTGCAACACAGATCAGCAGCCATAAACTGAAAGCAACCGCAAAACTCTGTTCATCTCTAGAACAAGGGAATAAATCACATCTGCATAATCAAAATATAAGGCACTTCGAAACAGAATAATCACCAACAAGTGCGTCCGCCATTACTCACCACGCTATGTTTGGCGTGCTAGGTGGTGGGCGTGGTCACTATCCGTGATCAAACATCCGCCCTACTCATGCGACCTGAATCTGGTCAATCCTGGAGTGGCATTAGGCGTTACCATAGCAACATGTAACGCAACGTAACTGGCCCAACCAGGAGCAGCACACAACCAGTTGCGCATAGTAGCAACAGGTTGCCATGGCAACGTCCAACACCTCCATCCCATATTAAACATTGCAACAAATAACCAAAAAAGGTATTGATGTAGTGGGAAATGTAGTTAGATCATCGTATTGTGGCATAAGCATATCTCACTAAACCGATACTCTAAGTCTAATGCCTATCAAATGATTATAATGTATAATAAATCATTGCTTATCATACCAGCAGGGAATTAGTAGATTACAACATGGCTTATAATATACATATATGGGCATCACCCCTTACTACTTAATATCTAGACAAAGTCAATCTAGTTCTAATTGCGTAGGTTAAGACTTCCTGCATATCAATCATTAGGCACTAGATGAGTCAAAACAACAACACAGTCTAGCTATCAATACTGTAAAACCCACATAATGTCTAGTGAAATAAAAGGAGAAGACCTCCACGACGTGGACGAATGAGGAGAACATAGTATTAAATCTGTCTAATAGTATACTTACTGAAGCGGAACAGAAACTCCTTAACAGAAGTTTGACTTTTATCCCCACTCATAGACCAGATGAGATTGACACATGGTTGGATATTCAGAAATTTAAAAGGAATCTTAAACTGAAAAATCATTTTAAAAAGATGGAACAACAGGAAATGGGAACCATATTTAAAAACAAAAGCACATTTGACCCTCAGCATACAGCTGCTAGTATACAAACATATACCAGATTGGCCCTACAGGATGTTGCAGCAATGCCTGAGAAAAATTTTAGACAGAATATCTCTAAGGATGAACGGATGGCGATCAAAAGTTTGTCACAAGATCCCAACATAGTGATCTGTAAAGCGGATAAAGGTGGGGCTATCGTAGTCCTGAATTACAAGGATTATAGAGAAGAAATTCTCTCGCAATTGGATGATAACATGGTATATCTCCCACTATCGAGGGATCCAACTAACCAATTTCAAGAAATGATTGAGACAACATTACTGGAAGGTTTGGCGGAGGGTTGGATCAACAAGGAGACGTATGATTGGCTATGAGTGTCATACCCCATCTGTCCCATATTGTACACCCTTCCTAAAGTGCACAAGGGCTTGGAGAAACCCCCGGGACGCCCAATTGTGTCTGCGAGAGGATCCCTACTGAGTCCACTGGCACAGTGGATAGACTCATTTCTACAACCATTAGTCAGACATATGAAATCATATGTAAGGGACTCCACCGATGTATTGGGGCAACTCTCACGAATACAAGGTATTTCTGAAGATGATTATTTGGTATCAATGGACGTTACAAGCCTCTATACCATCATCCCACATCAAAAAGGGATGATGGCGATTGAAGATGCTCTTTTGAGATACCCATATGTAGGGCCCGGCAGTGATTATATTATCAAGATTCTGCAATTATGTTTAACACTGAATTTTTTCAGGTTTGAATCTAAATATTACCAGCAAACCACAGGGACCGCCATGGGGTCGAATATGGCCCCCTCATACGCGAACTTATATATGGAGTACCATGAGACCAATATAATGAAGGTATATGACTGTCCTGAAATTATCAAATACATGAGATACATTGATGATGTTCTACTTGTTTGGAGAGGAACAGAAGAGCACTTAAATATTTGGGTACAAAATCTCAATGATCTCCCTTATCCGGTGAAATTAAAGATGGTGGATAATAAAGAGTCTATTGACTTTCTAGACTTGAGAATTTTCAAGGATAATGGACAATTGGAAACTACTATGTATCAGAAACCCACGATAGGAATTCCCTCATGTTGGCAAGCAGTAGTCATCCGAGACCTCTCATTAAAGCCATACCATTGGCACAATTGTATAGAGTAGTGAGGAATAACTCTGTACAGGAGAAAGCTGATGCCCAATTGGAGGAGATGTCTACTAAATTCCTACGAAGGGGCTATACATATGATGCTATCCAACAAGCACATAAAATAGCCAAGGGAACTGAAAGGGACAAACTGCTCAAAACCAGAGATGATAGGCCTTGTGAGAAACGCATGACCTGCATTACTATGTATTCACCAACTGTTGGGATCCTTGCAAGATCAGTGAAGGATCATTGGGATCTACTGGCATCGGATCCAGAGTTACCGTTTAAAGTAATCCCCCCACCTAGGATGGGTTATAAAAGAGGACGTAATCTACAAGATCTGCTAATGAATACTGACCCAAGACATGCATACACTAAAGATACATGGTTACAATCTAAGAGATTGGGGTGTTTTAAGTGCCTTGGATGTACAACATGTAACTCAATGATACAGAGTAAAACATTCCACCATCCACATACTAACAAGTGTTTCAAAATTCAATTCCATCTGACCTGTTCTATGCCATATGTGGTATACTTATTGAATTGCACTTGTGGAATTTACTTCGTTGGAAAGACGGATGACGACATCAAAAAAAGGATGGCGAACCATAGGAGCGCCATCAGAGTTGCACTAAAAGAGGGCAAATCAGAACAACCTGTGGCACGTCATTTTTTACAGATGAACCACACAGTGAAAGATCTACGCTTCATCTTAATCGACCGTGTAACACCACTAAGACGAGGGGGAAATAGAAAGAAGAGACTTTTACAAATTGAAGCGAAATGGATCCACAGACTGGGAACAGTACAACATGGTGGATTAAATGCCAATATTGACTGGCACTGTTTTTTATAATGTCCTTTTTTTATAATGTCTTTTCTTTGATGCTTTCATCATAGTGTCTTTTGACACAGAGTCCATGTAGAGTCCATCTTCTAATACCATACTCCTTGAAACATGAAGCTGGAATAGATGTCTTATAATATGAGTAGTCTCTGAGCCTATGATAAGAAACCTCTACAACTATATGTGTATCTACTGATATAAGTTGGTGGTTTGGTTAGTTTATCAGATGTACATATCCCTATTTGTCTAAGGAAGCTGGAACAGAGGCCTTATAATATAATATGAGTAGCCATTGAGCCTATGATAAGAGACCTCTCCATATATAGGTATTTTTACTGATATAAGTTAGTGGTTTGGATAGTTTATCAGTTGTACACATCCCCATGTATCTTAGGAAAGTAGTGCTATGTTTTTATGGACACTGGATCTAAAGTCCTTTTATTTCACTAGACATTATGTGGGTTTTACAGTATTGATAGCTAGACTGTGTTGTTGTTTTGACTCATGTAGTGCCTAATGATTGATATACAGGAAGTCTTAACATAAGCAATTAGGATTAGATTGACTTTGTCTAAATATTAAGTGGTAAGGGGTGATGCCCATTTATGTATATTATAAGCCATGTTGTAATCTACTAATTCCCTGCTGGTATGATAAGCAATGATTTATTATACACTATAATCATTTGATAGGCATTAGACTTAGAGTATCGGTTTAGTGAGATATGCTTATGCCACAATACGATGATCTAACTACATTTCCCACTACATCAATACCTTTTTGGTGATTGGGGGCAATGTTCAATATGGGATGGAGGTGTTGGACGTTGCCATGGCAACCTGTTGCTACTATGCGCAACTGGTTGTGTGCTGCTCCTGGTTGGGCCAGTTACGTTGCGTTACATGTTGCTATGGTAACGCATAATGCCGCTCCAGGATTGACCAGATTCAGGTCACATGAGTAGGGCGGATGTTTGATCACGGATAGTGACCACGCCCACCGCCTAGCACGCCAAACATAGCGTGGTGAGTAATGGCGGACGCACTTGTTGGTGATTATTCTGTTTCGAAGTGCCTTATATTTTGATTATGCAGATGTGATTTATTCCCTTGTTCTAGAGATGAACAGTTTTGCGGTTGCTTTCAGTTTATGGCTGCTGATCTGTGTTGCACTATAAGAAGCCGTACATATGTACATTTGGTTATAGATCCATTTCCACTCTAAACATGTCACTTATTAGAATATGTCACTACATATTTAGGTCACACTAGACCTTACACGCAAATTTTGTTTATGTTGAAATACTGATGACTATTTCCTTACTTGTTTTGATGATGTATTTTCATGCACATGAAGTAATATGATCTCCTATTTGTTTGATTGGTGAACTGAGATGGGGGAGGGGCTTGTTGGGTATTTAACACTGTTTGTATCACATTTTGGGTTGTCTGAAGAAGGGGTGAATGCCCCGAAACGTCACTACTTAATAAAGTGTGCTGTGCTTAAATCCAGGGAGTGCATATTATTGGACATTAATGAGTATTTTTCTTATGCACCCTGGTCTGGAGTAATTGTTGGCAAGTGAGAGTGCGCTATCTGGGTTTATTATATACACATACATACACACACATATATATATATACACACATACACACACATATATATATATATATATATATAAATATATATATATATATATATATATATATATACACACACATACACACACACATATATATATAGACACACATTGTATATATATATATATATATATATACATACACATATATATACAAACATATATATACAAACATATATATATATATATATATATATACATACACACACATATATATATATGCACATACACTATATATACACGTATATATATATATATATATATATATATATATATATATATATATATATATATATATATATATATATTGTACAAAAAATAGGAGAAAAGCACCAAAAAAAGTCCAGTATAAAAAGTAGAAACAATTTATTGGGACAAAAGGTAAAAACAAATGTGTCCTAGAAAGAACAACTTTAAAATTTCCATGTTGTATTGCAGGTGCACACACTTGTTCACTGATCACCTGTGCACCTGCAAAGCCCTGCCTTATAATCACTAACTCCCTTAAAGGGATATATACATTTTACAACAATGGATTCTTTAAGTCTACTCTATGTTTAAACAAAATCAATAGAAAAGCATTAGGAATTACATTGTACACATAACAAATTAATTAAACTCTATAGGAATATGTTATATTTAATGTATCAATAAAGATAATAAATAGTGGATTTGATTAAGACTTACATGATTGCTGATAAGACTATATTATAAATAGAGATAACTCTTAAACATTCAATAATAGTAGAATGATGCACTTAATTAATAGAAAGCTAGGTTCAAGATTTTTTAAATTTTTTTAGATTTTTATAATCCTTGCTGTTTGATATAAAGGAGTATACAAATAATTTATTGAGAGATGCCCAAAAAGAACTATATACTCTCAGACAAATAAGTCAAGATCTCGCCTTTTGTTAATTCCTATGGGATAACAGGTTTGTAGGGTAAAAATCCAAAAGACTTCTCTTTTGTCTAAATGGATTTCTCTATTTCCTCCTCTGTTTGATAAAGGAATGAAATCAATGCCTTGAACAGTAAGCGCACTGATATCTGAATTATGAAGCTCTCTAAAATGCCTAGCTATAGGCGTATCTGATTCTTCGTCTTCAATACTTCTAAGATGTTCTAAGAATCTTTCTTTTAGAGGCCTTTTGGTTTTACATGTATATTGTTTTAAGCACAATTTGCATGTGAGAAGGTATACAACGTGTGTGGTGGCACAATTGATGTTAAAATTGATTTTATATTGATTATTAGTTATGGATGAAGTTACAGTATCCTCTTCAGTGACAAAATTGCATGTCCTGCAAATAGGTCTTCTACATTTTTTACAAACTTTTTTGTTGTAGCCAGTTTTTACTATTTTTTGACTTAATATCCGAAGGAGATAAGTAATTTGAAAGGGTCTTACCTTTTTTGGATATGAAATTACAGCCCTCTTTCATAATTTCCTTTAGTACAGGATCTGAATACAGTATTGGAATAGATTCCCTCACTATATTACAAATTTTATTGTACTCTAGGCTATAATTGGTAATGAATTTCAGTCTCTTGTCTGCTGTTTTTTGACCACTTACAGCTTTGTTATACAGTAGTAGTTTGTCCCTGGGGATACCATCCACTGTGCGTTTAGCTTTAAGAAGTACCTCTTCTGTGTAGCCTCTATCTTTTAATCTTTGTAATGCTAAATTAGCTTCTTGTTGGTAATCTCTCTCTGTAGAGCAGTTCCTCTTTATTCTTATTAATTCCCCTTTGGGAATAGCCTTAACCACATGTCTTGGATGACAAGAGTCATACTTTAAAATGGTGTTGCCTGCTGTAGGCTTCCTAAATAGAGTTGTGTTAATAATATTCTGCTCTTCATCTACAAAAATTGTAAGGTCAAGAAAATTAATACTAGTTGGACTATGCTCACTGGTAAAAATGATACCACACTTGTTAGTATTTAGATATTCAACAAATTTGTCTGCTTGTATAGAGTCTCCTTCAAAGATAAACAGAAGATCATCTATGTAACGAAAAAAAGCAATAATTTGTTGCTTGAAGGGATTAACATCTCCAAAGACGTGGGACAGCTCCCACCAACCCATAAATAGGTTGGCATAGGAGGGGGCAAACTTAGCCCCCATAGCTGTCCCACGCTTTTGGAGAAAAAAAATCCCCTCCAAACTTGAAAAAAATGTGAGTTAACAAATATTCTGTAGCATTTGTCAAAAAGTAGTTGGTAGCTGAATCATAATTGCTGTAGTTTTCAAGGAAAAATTCAATAGCTGTTATAACTAGCCCATGTTGTATAGAGGTATATAGGGATGATACATCCACAGAAATTAATCTATAAGTAGATTTCCATTGAATATTGTTAAGTTTTCTTAGCAATGCAGAGGTGTCCTGTATGTAACTAGGTAAATTTTTGACTACAGGCTGTAGGAAGGAATCAATGAGTTCAGAAAGTGGTTCATTGAGAGAATTGATGCCCGCTATTATCGGCCTTCCAGGAGGAGATTTTAGGTTTTTATGGACTTTCGGGAAATAGTGAAATATGGGCACAACGGGAAAGGTAACCGTCAGTGCTTCTGGTACAGTATCATAGATAATATTGTTGTATCTAGCATATTTCACTATTTCCACAAGTTCCCTGTTAAATTTGTTATTTGGATTCTCTTTCAATTTTGTATACACCTCGGTGTCATTTAATTGCCTCATGGCTTCACTGATGTAGTCTTTTCTATCTAGGACGACTACGTTCCATATATATATATATATATATATATATATATATATATATATATATATATATATATATATATATATATATACACATACATACACTTTGTGTTTTTAACATTTGCTTCTATGCTTCTTGTCAATCGGATGGTTAAAAGATTTTTTATAAACTCAGTATAAGAATACTATTTCAATATTTTTCGTTTGGATGGTGTTTTGCTGTTATCGTTTGTGGAATTGACCATGTCTGACTGATACCTCATAATGTATTGAGGTCATATAATAGGGAAGGTCCAGAAAGACGCTTGGAATAAGGGAGGAAGATTTCAGCATATTTGAACTGCGATACACGGGACCTGTTATTGTGATATGCACCATACTTACCTCATTTGATTGAGGTAACATCTAGTAAGTGGGCATTCTACTACGTATGTGTGGATACTGACATAAGAATTCTGCATCAAATATACAGTGACTGTTTTTTCATCTGATACTGACTATTTTCCTCTGATATTTGCCTCTACTAATTGAACTCGAGTAAGCTTTTAGGAGGACTTTCTTTCTTCTCTTTTGAGAAGAGTAATACTGTGGGATCCAAGTGATTGTGCTTACTCCACCAAATTTGATTTATTTAGACTCAAACACCTATTAGGCAACGAGCAGCAACTGATCCCACATGATTCATACAAGCTTCCTCACAATATGGAAGGATGTTTTGAGTGTTTTTCTATATATTTTAAATACTTATATTTATATCTGTTTATTGACCTTCTAGGAATTTTGGGCTGGAGTATTATCCTCTGGATTGTAACTATCTATTTTCCGTCTAAATAGTGCGCCATTATACCAAACTTTGCACACATTTTTGATTTATTAATTCGGACATTGGATGTTCTTGGGTGGGGACCCATTTATTGTCTGATGTCCAGGTATTGGGCAGCCTATTTATAGCTACTTTGCATTATTTCAATGATCTCAGGGTTTCACACCTAGCGCTGATTGCATGTTCTCTTGATACACATATATACATACACATATATATATATATATATATATATATATATAGATATACATATATACAAATATACGCACACACATATATACACACACACACACACCAGGTAGCCGTCTTACAAATCTGATCCATTGAGGCTTCATTCTTAAAAGCCCAAGAGGAAGCCACTGCTCTAGTGGAATGAGCCATTATCCTCTCAGGAGGCTGTCGTCCCGCTGTCTCATAAGCTAAGCAGATGACGCTGCTCAACCAAAAAAAATAGAGAAGTCGTAGTAGCCTTCTGCCCCTTATGCCTCCCCGCATAGATGACAACGAGGAAGATTGTCTGAATTCCTTAGTAGCCTGAAGATAAAACTTCAAGGCACGAAGCACATCTAGATTGTGAAGCAAATGTTTTAGGATTAGGACACAAGGAAGGAACAACAATTTCTTGATTAATGTTACGATTCGACACCACCTTAGGGAGGAACCCTAGTTTAGTGTGTAAAACCGCCTTATCAGCATGAAAAACCAGATAAGGGGGATCACATCGCAAAGCAGAAATCTCAAACTCTACGCGCAGAGGCAATAGTCAACAAAAAAAAGAACCTTCCAAGACAAAAAATTAATGTCAACAGTATGCATAGGCACAAACGGAGCCTGCTGCAAAACACTAAGAACAAGATTGAGGCTCCAAGGCGGAGCCCCAGATCTAAATACGGGTCTGATCCTAGCCAGAACCTTAACAAAGGACTGCACATCCGGAAGCTCAGCCAACCTTTTATACAGTAACCTTTTAGGGCCGATATCTGTTGCTTCAGGGAACTAGCAGATAGGCCCTTCTCCAATCTATCCTGGAGGAAAGCTAAAATACTGGCAACCTTAACTTTATGCCAGGAAAAGTCATGCTCTTCACACCAGTACAAGTAAGTCCTCCACACTTTATGGTAGATACGACGAGTAACCGGCTTACGAGCTTGAACCAGAGTGTCGATAACACTCTCAGAGAACCCTCTTTTAGCTAAGACTAAGCGTTACATCTCCATGTAGTCAGTCTCAGAGAATCTAGATTTTGATGAACGAAGGAATCCCCTGTATCAGCAGATCTCTGCGACAAGGTAACCTCCACTGAGGAGATAAGGACATCCCAACCAGATCCGCAAAACACGCCCTTCACGGCCACGAAGGAGCAATCAGAATCACAGATGCTCACTCCTGCTTGATGAGAGCCACCACACGAGGGAGAAGCGGTAATGGAGGAAAGATATGAGACTTTACCTCCATGGTACTGATAGGGCATCTATCAATTCCGCCTGAGGATCCCTTGACCCGTACCTGGGTAGCTTGGTATTGAGGCGGGATGCCATGAGATCTATCTACGGCATCCCCCACTTGCTGCATATCTCTGCAAACACCTTGGGGTTAAGAGACCATTCCCCTGGGTGAAAGGATTGCCTGCTGAGGAAGTCCGCTTCCCAGTTGTTCACACCCGGAATGTGGATCGATGACAGTGTATATTTTTGAGTCTCCGCCCACTCTAGTATCTGAGATACTTCTCCCATCGCCAAGGAACTTCTCATTCCCCCTTGATAGTTGATATAGGCAACCAAGGTTATATTGTCTGATTGGAATCTGATAAACTGGGACGAACCCAGAAAGGGCCAAGTCTTCAAGGCATTGAAGATTGCTCGGAGTTCCAAAATATTGATCGGAAAGGAGGACTCCTCCTGAGTCCACAGACCTTGTGCCTTCTTGGCACCCCAAACGGCCCCCAAGCCGGAAAGGCTTGCGTCCATAGTCACTATCTTCCAGGACGGTCTCAAAAAGCATGTGCCTTGGGACAGATGATCTGGACAGAGCCACCAGGAAAGCGAGTCTCTCGACAGGCTGTCCAGCTTAGCTTGCAACGTCTCTGATCTGTGAGGAATATTCTTATGCATATGGAGTCTATTATGGTTCCCAGGAAATTCACCCTTGTAATTGGAGTAAGAGAACTCTTTTCCAAGTTTATCTTCCATCCATGTGATCGAAGAAGACTGAAAAGGGGCTCTGAATGTTCTTCCACCAGACGAAAAGATGGTGCCTGTACCAAGATATCGTCCAGGTAAGGCGCTACTGCAATACCTCATGTTCTGGCAATGGCTAGAAGAGCCCCCAGAGCCTTTGTAAATATCCTTAGAGCAGTAGCTAGGCCAAACGGAAAGGCTATGAACGGGAAGTGCTGATCCAGAAAAGCAAACCTCAGGAACTGAAAATGTTCCCTATGAATCAGGACATGAAGGTATGCATCCTTCAGGTCTATTGTGGTCATAAACTGTCCTTCCTGAATCAGAGGCAGGATTGACCATATTGTTTCCATCTTGAAAGAGGTAACACTCAGAAACTTGTTTAAGCACTTTAGGTTCAGATTTGGACGGAAAATTCCCTTCTCTTGGAACCACAAAAAGGTTTGAATAAAACCCCAAACCTCTTTCTGCTATAGGAACTGGAAAAATTACACCTAGAGAGGAGAGATCCCGTATGCAACCTCCTCCTGGTGGATAGGTGTTGTATTTCCCAACAGTAAGGAATGAAGTGGACTCTCCCTGCCTTATGGAAGGAAATATATGTATGTATATATATATATATATATATATATATATATATATATATATATTTATACACATACATACACACACCCACACATACATACACACTATTAATATATATATACACATATATATATATATCCCTCTACTAGAATTCAAGTACAATTGTCTATTTAATAAACATATATTTGTTTACATAAAGCAAATAAATATTTTTTGGCCTCATCTAGTTTAAGAAAATTATCAATGATGCATCATGATAGAACCAAGAGTTCAGTTACTTTCTTATCTAGAGGTAAATTCAATATTTGGCTCTTTGAAGAGTAATCAAGTTTTTTATGAACTTTTATGAATTTATCAAGTAGAGAACCTGTCTGCATGCAGTCGCCACTTGCAGCACAGCAGTGTGTGGTGAAATTTAATATTGCACAACATCTCTCTCCACTCTAGCACCACAAAAGCTGCGAATGCAGCTTGATAAACCTCCCTCTATGTATTCTTTACAAAGCTGTGCAAGTAAGATTGAGAGATGATTAGAAAGAAGAGTTAATTTATTTTGTCAATAGCAATAAAGGGCACAAAAACTTAGTCATATATAAGCCTTACAAAACTAGAGAGCAATTATTTTTAGTGATTGTGACATCAATAGTGGACAATGACTGACTGCAGATAAACTACAAATAAATACATCAAAATGTATTAGTCACAACTGCAGATGAAGACATTAAGTTTTCAATGTTGCATAAAAAAAGAGAGCCCGACATTCGGCAGTTAACCACTGTATGTATACATAACCTTGGGCACTATAAAGTGATGTGTTGAAGTTTTCTTAAATCTATTTTCAGAATTCATAGATTATGTTATTAAAATGCATTCACCAAATATAAATCAAATGGTGATTATATGGGAGCATACTCATTTCCTGAAGGAATCCTATAGCTCATTGATTCTCAATGAAAAAGTTTCCTTTTCCAAACTATATTACTAACAGAAAACAAACTACAAGCAGCTTTATACAACATGTGTATTATCGCTATGAATGGTTCTACAGTTCCTATCAACGTAGCTACAAAACAAGCTCCATATTGCAGACTTTTTGTAAAAGCTCATTGCACTGCAGTATATTATCATTAGGAAGGCTAAACATGCCTACTGCTGCAGTATTATAATAAATCAAATTAATCTCAAATCAGCAAGAACCCCTAAATACAGAAGCTCATGCTGTTATATCATCTGTTCTCTACACAATCTATATAAAAGGCTTGCAGATCCACAAATCAGACTGAGAAAGCACTTTTTAAAATTACCAGTGCCTTTCCAATGCTGTTATCCTTAAGCAGCAAAAAATATTTGCCATTTTTAGCATGCATGGATTAAAAAATGTGCAGAACAGCAGTTTTGATATTTTATTCTTAAATACCACATGCACCAACATTTTTTTAAATCAAAACAAATAGAGCAACAAAAGCTTGTTTTAACATTTTTATTATTTTTATTTTTTTAAATGTATTATAACTTAAGTGAACTCTTCACTTGTCCCCAGAGGAAGGATTTTCTCTAATTTCTGCAAGGAGTTTTTTTTTTAGTGAAAATGTTTCTGTAGATAATTTTGAAATAAAATAAAATGTTAAATTAGGCAGTTACACTAAAACACCAATTCAAATGCAAAGTGTTTATTAACTGGAGAATAAAGCATTTTTTAAAGCTTTATAATATATTACAGCAGTTGGAAATTGCATTGCAAATTAGCTGCAAAGAAAAAAATACATTTTGTTAAGTTTTTAAAATGTCTCATGAAAAAAAAAAAAAAAACCCTGAGAGCCAGTCAACAATAACTGCACTGCTACTTTGTAGTGCTGCTCCATATTTGAAAATGTACTCTGTGCAGCCAGAGCACAGCTCTGTTTGAAGAGAATAGCCTGATGCAGAGAAGTGCTCCAGTTGAGTGTATGTATAAAGAAGAAGACTGGCGAAAATCCTTAGTCGCCTGCAAATAATTTTTCAATGCACGAACCACATCCAGGTTGTGCAACAAACGCTCCTTATGAGAAGAAGGATTAGGACACAAAGAAGGAACAACAATCTCTTGATTAATATTCTGATCAGAAACAACCTTGGGAAGAAAACCCAAGGCAGTACGCAGAAATACCTTATCAAAGTAAAAAATAAGAAAAGGCGATTCGTACTGTAAGGCTGAAAGCTCAGAAACTCTTCGAGCCGAAGAAATAGCCACCAGAAACAAAACCTTCCAAGATAACATCTTAGAATCCAAAAAATGCATAGGTTCAAACGGAGCCTGTTGAAGGACTCTAAGAACCAAATTAAGACTCTAAGGTGGAGTAGTAGACTTAAACACAGGCCGTGTTTTCTTTAGCATACACTCAACAATACATGTATGATCTATAATAATGCATGATTCTTAAACAAGCACAACAAAGTCCTAGGACTACATCTCCAAAAATAGAAAAAATATCTATATACACACACTTGAGTATGAATGCCATTAAAGGTATAACAGAATTCACAATACAATGCATCTGATATCTCTAAACAAGATCCATCCAGATAGATTTATATTGATGAAACTAAAAAGATTTTTTTAATTATACAAAATATACAAAAACATAAATTATGCTTACCTGATAATTTCATTTCTATCGAGGGGAGAAGAGTCCATGGCTTCATTCATTACTTGTGGGAAATAAGAACCTGGCCACCAGGAGGAGGCAAAGACACCCCAGCCAAAGGCTTAAATACCTCCCCCACTCCCCTCATCCCCCAGTCATACTGCCGAGGGAACAAGGAACAGTAGGAGAAACATTAGGGCATAAATGGTGCCAGAAGATATATTAAATTTAGGTCCGCCCATTGGAGATACGGGCAGGGGCCGTGGACTCTCCCTCCCCTCAATGGAAATAAAATTATCAGGTAAGCATAATTTATGTTTTCCATCTAAAGGGGAGGAGAGTCCACTGCTTCATTCATTACTTGTGGGAACAAATACCCAAGCTTTTAGAGAACACTGAATGAAACCTGGAGGGTAAAAGGCGGACCCCTAATCTGAGGGCACCACAGCCTGTAGAACCTCTCTCCCAAAAACAGCTTCCGCAGAAGCAAAAACGTCAAATTTGCAAAACTTTGTAAAAGTATGCAAAGAAGGACCAGGTAGCCGTTTTGCAAATCTGCTCCATAGAAGACTCATTTTTGAAGACCCAAGATGAAGCTACTGCTCTAGTGGAAAGAGCCGTAATCCTCTGAGGAGGCTTATGACTCGCTGTCTCATAGGCCAAGCGGATCAAGCTCCTCTGCCAGAAAGACAAAGAAGTAGCAGAAGCCCTCTGACCCCTGCGCTTCCCTGAATATACAACAAATAGAGATGCAGATTGTCTGAAATCCTTAGTAGCCTGAAGATAGAATTTCAAGGCACGAACCAGATCCAAATTATGAAGCAACTTCTCCTTAGAAAAGAGGGATTCGGACACAAAGAGGGAACAACTATTTCCTGATTGATGTTACGGTTAGACACCACCTTGGGGAGGAACCCCAAGCCCGTGAGAAGAACAGCCTTAACCACCTGGAACACCAGATAAGGAGGCTCATACAGCAAGGTCGCCAGTTCAGATACTCTGCGCGCCGATGCAATAGCCAACAGAAAAAGAACCTTCCAAGAGAGAAATTTTATGTCAAGAGAATGCATAGGCTCAAACGGAACCTTCTGCAAAACCTTAAGTACCAAGTTTAACCTCCAAGGGGGAGCAGACTGCCTAAAGACCGGCCTGATTCGAGACAGAGCCTGAACAAAAGATTGGATGTCAGGGAGCTCAGTGAGTCTCCTATGCAACAGAACAGATAAGGCCGAAATTTGTCCCCTTAGGGCAGTGATTTTTAACCTTTTTTTTGCCGTGGCACACTTTTTTACATTAAAAAATCCTGTGGCACACCACCATCCCAAAATTTTAAAAAAATCACACATTATAGCCTAATACAGCATATATATATATACACACAAACACACACATACTGTATGTATTCTGCTGTTATGCCATGCCTCCTACAAACTACCCCTGCACTGGGAGTAAAAAACAAGCAAAGTTTAAAAAATATGTCACACTGTTGTCAGTCTGCCGTGGCACACCTGAGGATCTCTCACGGCACACTGGTTGAAAAACACTGCCTTAGGGAACTAGCGGCAAGACCCTTCTCCAAACTCTCTTGGAGAAAGGACAAAGGACCAGTGCACCACTGCAGTAGGACGCTGGTGTGGGCCTCTGCCAGATGGAATGACGGCGCCTGAACCAGGATGTCGTCCAGGTAGGGCGCAACCGCGATTCCCTGGGATCTGGCTACTGCTAGAAGGGCCCCTAGGACCTACGTAAAGAGTCTCAGGGCCGTCGCCAGACCAAAAGGGGGAGCCACGAACTGGAAATGCTGATCCAGAAAAGCAAATCTGAGGAACCTGATTATAGCCACAGAGCCCTGCGTGCTAGAACCGAAAAACCTCATACCTTAGCATCCAGGCGGATAATTTGCATATTAGCGTCACGAATGAAGGAGTTGGCCACCTTTAGGGCCTTAATCCTCTCCTGCACCTCCTCGAAAGAGGGTTCGCCCTCAATCATATCAAATAAGGCATCGCACCAATATGACGCAGCTCCAGCAACCTCGGCTACCGGTTGAAAAACAAACCCTGTGTGCTGAAACATCTTTCGCAACATGTTTCCCAGCTTCTTATCCAAAGGCTCCTTGAACGAAGAACTATCAGGTAAGCATAATTTATGTTTTCCATCTAAAGGGGAGGAGAGTCCACTGCTTCATTCATTACTTGTGGGAACAAATACCCAAGCTTTTAGAGAACACTGAATGAAACCCGGAGGGTAAAAGGCGGACCCCTAATCTGAGGGCACCACAGCCTGTAGAACCTCTCTCCCAAAAACAGCTTCCGCAGAAGCAAAAACGTCAAATTTGCAAAACTTTGTAAAAGTATGCAAAGAAGGACCAGGTAGCCGTTTTGCAAATCTGCTCCATAGAAGACTCATTTTTGAAGGCCCAAAATGAAGCTACTGCTCTAGTGGAAAGAGCCGTAATCCTCTGAGGAGGCTTATGACTCGCTGTCTCATAGGCCAAGCGGATCAAGCTCCTCTGCCAGAAATACAAAGAAGTAGCAGAAGCCCTCTGACCCCTGCGCTTCCCTGAATATACAACAAATAGAGATGCAGATTGTCTGAAATCCTTAGTAGCCTGAAGATAGAATTTCAAGGCACGAACCAGATCCAAATTATGAAGCAACTTCTCCTTAGAAAAGAGGGATTCGGACACAAAGAGGGAACAACTATTTCCTGATTGATGTTACGGTTAGACACCACCTTGGGGAGGAACCCCAAGCCCGTGAGAAGAACAGCCTTAACCACCTGGAACACCAGATAAGGAGGCTCATACTGCAAGGTCGCCAGTTCAGATACTTTGCGCGCCGATGCAATAGCCAGCAGAAAAAGAACCTTCCAAGAGAGAACGGGGAAAAGCTTTTTAAATTGAGAAGGGGAAAAGGAAGAACCTAATAGTTCCCACTCATTCTTAATAATGTTCGTCATCTTGACAGGAACCGGGAAAGTCTGGGGAACCACCCTGTCCTCGTAAACCTTATCCAACTTAGGAATGGAGGGCTCCTCTGGTAGTTTGGGTTCCGGAACCTCCAAGGTAGCCAGCACTTGTTTTAACAAAAAATGCAAGTTCTCCATTTTGAACCGAAAATCGGATTCCTCCGCTGTCGGAGGTTTAGATGACACGGACTCCGACCCCGAAAGGGCCTCTTCATAGTACCGCTGTCGGAGGTTTAGATGACACGGACTCCGACCCCGAAAGGGCCTCTTCATAGTACCCCCCCTCTGGGGCGTCAGACATATACAACTCCTGGGACGGGCCGCTATGAAAAGCGCTACGCTTGCGCTTAGCAGAACACGGCAAAGCATGGATCACCTTAGCGACTGCCTTTCCAGCTGGTCTGCAAAGTCCGTCGGCCAAGCAATTTCCCCCGAAGGGCGCTGCATGTGGTATAAGGGGCGCCAATGGGGAATGCACCTCTAGGATGGAGACCCCTCAGAGGTTGACGGCTCAGTAGTGCTAGACATTCACTTATGTTTGGAAGTCATAGCCTTCTCAAGGCATGTGGAACACAGTTGCGCAGGCTGGTCTACCAAAACCTCACAATAAACACAGGTATAAGACTTAGATAAAGAGGGAGTACCCTCTAACGCGTCAGAATCCTCTATAGCTTTTAGAAAAAAAAACTAGAACAGGCACCTTTATAACCACCAATGGCTGGGGCACTCACCACCTCCTATGAGAAACCGCTCGTCTCCTCCATCGCAGATCAGACCGGAATTGAAGAAGCCCCACCCAGTCACAAGGATGTCTACGCAGGGCCACCCCTGCCAGAGTCGCGTCCATACAAATAACGCAGCAATTACACAATAAACTTATCATGTACATAGCCCCCCCTGCTCAATAATCCCCTCATAGGAATCTTACCCCTAGATTCTTTAAAGATAAAGGTGCCACACTGTGGCCCTGCTTTTGTGTAATCATTATATAAAAATGAAACTATCTTACCAGAATCTACGCTGTGGAACAGGAACACGGCCCTTCATGTGTGACAAGTAATAGCAGCGCTCTTGACATGGACTTGAGAGAAGAAAGCAATCTGCGAAACTCGTCAACGCCGATTGCTAAAGGAGCTGTTAATATGAGTCGGGATGGTGTGGCAAAGGGAAACTCCCCCTGCATCTCCGGACTCTAACGTTCACCCAGGCCCTCACGTTGAGAAGCTTAAAGGGCTACTTAAACTCCTGTCCCATAGCGAAGGGTAGAACCCCTCATAAGAGACCTCTGATAATCCGGCACCTCTCTGTGACGAAAGGCAAAGAATGACTGGGGGATGAGGGGAGTGGGGGATGTATTCAAGCCTTTTGGCTGGGGTGTCTTTGCCTCCTCCTGCTGGCCAGGTTCTTATTTCCCACAAGTAATGAATGAAGCCGTGGACTCTCCTCCCCTTTAGATAGAAATTTGTATCACAGACTTTCATCGGAAGAACAGTGGGCTCTCATAACGGATCCATGAGAAAAGAATCTTCATAGGAAACAGTGCCAATCAAGATGGACATTCAGTCCTTGTGGTGCCATAGTGCCCAATTCATATATCCACTGTGCTTCACATTGTAATAGCATCTTGGCATGATCACCTCCCCTCGTTGGTGGTGGTATATGATCTATAATTATATATTTCAAGTCGGCGACCTTATGCTTGGCTTGAGCAAAATGTCTGGCCACAGGCTGATCTGTTGTCCCCTTGTCCAAGGCTGTTCTAATTGCGGACATGTGGTTCTCCATCCTGGTCCGCAACATAGAATAACCCACATACACAATGTAGGAGATAAACTATGTATGTGATGGTGTATGTCACTCTTTATTTGATGTTGAACCTCTTATTTGAGTAGGGATGTCTGAATGTGTCTCCTGTTGAGGCACCTCCACAGGTTGTGCAGCTTAAGCAGCAATAACATCCTGGTTTCGCCTTTAACCACGTATCTTTAATGTAGCATTTCCTAGGGTCTGTTTGCATTAGTCGATCTCTAAGAGATTTGGCCCTATGATACCCAATTCTTGGGGGAGAGGATCCATATAGGGGAAGATCTTTGTCCGTATGTATTAGAGACCAATTGTGTCTCAAGCTGTTGACAATATTATGTTTATCCACATATGTGGTGGTGAAACTCAACCTGTTATCTTGCCTTTCAATGCTGTTAAATAGTAATAAACTCTGTTGGTCAGTTTTGATCGCATCCTGTTTGATATCTTTCAGACATCCATGGTTATTTCCTCTTGATAGAAATTTCTGTTCCATCTCATCTATCTGTTGTCTCATAAGATCTTGGTCAGAGTTATTTCTGACGGTACGCTTAAACTGTGAGATGGGTAGTGCTCTTTTTAGAGCAGGAGGATGGCAGCGTTGTGCATGAAGGAGGGAATTTGTATCCGTTCCTTTTTTATATAGGGTGGTTTGCAGTCCTCCGTCTTTCTTGAAGATCCTTAAGTCCAGGAACTCAACAGTCTCCTTGCTTGATGTCATTTTGAATTTCAATGATGGATGCGCCCTATTGAGATTTTCAAACCAGTGTGTGAGATCTTTTTCTTTTCCCTGCCAGAGTAAAAACAGGTTGTCTATGTACCTTTTAAATAATGTTATCCGTTTATCTGCAAAAAGCAGAGAACCCACCGTCTCAAATTTGGTGTAGGTGGGTGCCAGATTCGAGATTGTGATATTTTAAAGACCACTAGATGGCATTTTTTCAGGTGTGCTACAGATATGGGATACGGTGGAGGGTGTGGTCTATAAGGGTATATAAGCTGTATGATGTGTAACCATGCATGATTAAGGACTAAGTCCGAAACGTTGCTATTTTGTGGTCTGGCTTTGATACTGTGCAGATTGCACTAATAAATCTGTTGAAGGAATTCTGGTGGTGCTGCTTACTTTTTGGGATACATATTCATCCAGAATCCAGACACTCATTACAGGCTATAGGAAGCGTCTAGAGGCTGTTATTTCTGCTAAAGGAGGCGCTACTAAATATTGATGCAAAATTTCTGTTGGGATGCCCAAATGTATGCACCTGTCTAATTTCGTTTTGATGCAAATTGCACATTTTCTGTTAATCCAATAAACCTCATTTCACTACTGAAATATTACTGTGCCCTTCAGTTATTTGATAGATCAAAATGAAATTGCTGATCGAAACACCCAATTATTTATAAATGAAAATCATGGAAATTGTCAGGTTATTAGTGTAAAACAATGCTCTAGTCTAGAGACTCACTCTCATGTAAATACATTATCTTTAGGTGAGATATGTACCAAGTAGAAAGACAGTTTTAAACAGTGTCTTGTCAGTATGTTTGGTCAGGTAGTACGCAAACCTATACATCTCAAACACAATGCATGTTATAAAAACTAATAATTTTTCAAATCAATATAAAAACTTTACATTAAAACATAGCTTTAAAATTCAAAATAAAATCCATATTAGCACAACTCATAAAAGCATCTGTGCATGTTCACAAATTAATTTCTGCTGTTTTAATTAATTAATGCACATACACACTACAAATACATATATTTTATTTTTAATCATTTAATCATTTGAAGCTTTGTCTCCGAACCGAATGCACCATTTTTTCAAAGTTTGAAAAACACTATTTCTAGCTATGTGTCAAATGTTATGAAGATTGGTACAGTAACTTTTCCTGTAAAATGCGTCTTATAGTAAACAGTACATTTATTCAAGTTTAAAACGGTTTTACTTCAAATTTTCAAGTGGTGTAACAGTCATAATTATTTGTAAACCAGTATTTAATCACAGAATACACATTGAAACATACTGTATAGAGACAATGCAATGTGTTACTTGTTAGACATTTCACTGAATATCACAATTCCTCCCCAAATTGTTTCAGACTTATTGATAAGGTCAATCTGGGTATTTGCGGTGGCAATATAGATAGAATATTGCTACAGCGAGAAAGTAAGTGGATCTTCAATTTGGGAACCCTTACGCCCCATGGCCTGAATGAAGAGAACAACCTAGGTCATTTTCTTTGATTACATATCATTTTGGGCAAAATTAAATGATCTTAAACAAATTATGTTCCTTTGAGATTATTTTTTGCTTAAAATAGCATTTAATTAGAAATCACTGTCACTGTGAGTTAACCAGCTTTGACATAAGTAAGTAACTATAAGGTTAAAAGTATTATTAAAATACAGACCAGTATAGTTGTATTTAAGTAATTATTATGTTGCTTAATATAAATTGTTACATATAATTAATTGAAACAGAAAAGTTATTATTGTAAAGGAATGTTTATTAACTAAACTTAGATTATAGGAACCAATATTCACCGGCCATGTTTCCGGAGGCGGCAGCACAGAATATCTCTTTAAAAGAGGACTGCACTAAATCTCTTTATACAACTGCCTGGATGAAGCCAAAGAATTGGTGAAACGTACGTCGCCTTTGACATTTGCTCAGTCTGATCTGAGCAACAGTAAGGAGGACGCTCTGAGTGGCTTACACAGCTTTCCAGCTATTCAGCTGTACCAAGTTCCGTGACGATTTCCGTTCAAGCAGGAAGAGAGGAAGGTGTAGAAGGAGGAATCTGTACTACGACACTAGTTTGCGCCACGGCTTGTGTGTGCTGGGACAAACCGGCCTTCGGCTGTGAAGCGCCTAATATCTCCTTCCAGGATCACCAAGAAACCAACATTTCACAAGCGGTTTGTAGTTTCTCACTTGAGGAATCGCCACAGGAGGATTACAATAACGGGGACAGATCCATATATACCGGTTCATGGTTATCACTTACACTTAAGAGAAAGCAATAACGTTGGCCAACGATAAGTATATTATTGCTGCATTGTTTAACATGAACATGTTATGATTATCCCTGGTTGTTGTTTTTACAGATTGTGCTCTCCTTATTTAATATTATTATTTATTTCATTCATTTTTTTCTGTTTATATGTGACATAGACAGGTATTAGGTTTAATATACCTGTTAAACACTTTTTCTGCCAGATTATTAGTTATGTTAACTGTGCACAGTAGATAGTTTAGAGAAATAGTGAACTATCATATACTCAGTAAAACTTATTGGACTAAGAGTGCTGTTGTGAGATATCTTTATTTCTTCTTCAATATTGTGTTACTTGTTATCCCTGCTGCAGAGAATTACATGTATGAAAAATTGTTCATTCATGTTTATTTTTAATACCTGTTTTATCCTATTGTTCTTAAGGACATGCCGATATAAACAGGCTAAGCCTACAGAAATAGCAGACCTGATTATGATATCTCTCTCTACATACACAAAGTAGTAATGCCAAATAGGACTAGTGGTTTAATGAGCAAAACTAACTATTTCAAGTACAAAAATCTCACGCACACCATTTAGCTTTTCTAAAAAGGAGAATACAGCAGTATTCATATTTTCAGTATAGGCAGCAGTTTTAACAAGTTTTAACAATAAGAAAAGAGCTGTTTGCAAACAATTACTACATTACAGCAAGTAAAATGTTCGATTGAGAAGGGGAGAAAAAACTATTTATGTAAGAACTTACCTGATAAATTAATTTATTTCATGGTCGCGAGAGTCCACAAGCTAAATACTGATGGGATATACATTCCTACCAGGAGGGGGCAAAGTTTCCCAAACCTCAAATGCAATTTAAATACACCTTCAACGTCACTCATACCTCAGTTTAACGTATAGCCAAGTTAGTGAGGTGTATAAGGAGTAAAAGCATAAAAAAGAGGAACAGGATAAATAATGTGCTTTATACAAAAAATCATAACCCCCAAAAAATGGGTTGGTCTCGTGGACTCTCGCCACCATGAAAGAAATGAATTTATCAGGTAAGTTCTTACATAAATTATGTTTTCTTTCATATAGGTGGCGAGAGTCCACAAGCTAGTTACTGATGGGATATATTACCCAAGATGTGGAAGTCCATGAGTAACTATAGAGGGAGGGATAAAACAGATATTTCCGTTGAGAAATTAAATTAAAAAAAATAAGTACGTTTTCTTAAAAACTCAAAAAACTAGAATCAAACAGCTGCGTGAAGAACCTTTGTATATATCACCTGAGTTACTGCTGGAGCTTGATGAGTCACTGCCACTAGAAGAACTGCTATCAGAATCTGAAGATGAATCAGAGGCGGAATCTGAAGACTCTGAGGATTCAACATCTTGTTTTTGGGTCATGATCATCTTTGGCGCATTCTTTAAATGTTCACGTAGTTCATCCCTGGGGAAAAGTAGCGTTTCATTAGAATTTATAAATTTTGAAAAAATAAATTAACATAGTATTTTTTTAAATGAAGTCTTACGTCAGTCCTCCTAGGCCAATAGAAGTAAAAAAATTAATAGCAAAGCGAGTGTTTTTCGGGTTGTCCATTGGCAGTAATCCTTGAAAGAAAGGTTGCAGAGTTCTGAAAAAAATATAAAAATAATAAAATGCTACATAAGTGTGCAAAATACTTTAAAGAATGCCATGTATGTGTCACGTTGTAAAGAATGCCATGTATGTGTCACGTTGTAAAGAATGCCATGTATGTGTCACGTTGTAAAGAATGCCATGTATGTGTCACGTTGTAAAGAATGCCATGTATGTGTCACGTTGTAAAGAATGCCATGTATGTGTCACGTTGTAAAGAATGCCATGTATGTGTCACGTTGTAAAGAATGCCATGTATGTGTCACGTTGTAAAGAATGCCATGTATGTGTCACGTGGTAAAGAATGCCATGTATGTGTCACGTGGTAAAGAATGCCATGTATGTGTCATGTGGTAAAGAATGCCATGTATGTGTCACGTGGTAAAGAATGCCATGTATGTGTCACGTTGTAAAGAATGCCATGTATGTGTCACGTTGTAAAGAATGCCATGTATGTGTCACGTGGTAAAGAATGCCATGTATGTGTCATGTGGTAAAGAATGCCATGTATGTGTCACGTGGTAAAGAATGCCATGTATGTGTCACGTTGTAAAGAATGCCATGTATGTGTCACGTTGTAAAGAATGCCATGTATGTGTCATGTGGTAAAGAATGCCATGTGGTAAAGAATGCCATGTATTTGTCACGTGGTAAAGAATGCCATGTATGTGTCACGTGGTAAAGAATGCCATGTATGTGTCACGTGGTAAAGAATGCCATGTATGTGTCACGTGGTAAAGAATGCCATGTATGTGTCACGTGGTAAAGAATGCCATGTATGTGTCACGTGGTAAAGAATGCCATGTATGTGTCACGTGGTAAAGAATGCCATGTATGTGTCACGTTGTAAAGAATGCCATGTATGTGTCACGTGGTAAAGAATGCCATGTATGTGTCATGTGGTAAAGAATGCCATGTATGTGTCACGTGGTAAAGAATGCCATGTATGTGTCACGTTGTAAAGAATGCCATGTATGTGTCATGTGGTAAAGAATGCCATGTGGTAAAGAATGCCATGTATTTGTCACGTGGTAAAGAATGCCATGTATGTGTCACGTGGTAAAGAATGCCATGTATGTGTCACGTGGTAAAGAATGCCATGTATGTGTCACGTGGTAAAGAATGCCATGTATGTGTCACGTGGTAAAGAATGCCATGTATGTGTCACGTGGTAAAGAATGCCATGTATGTGTCACGTGGTAAAGAATGCCATGTATGTGTCACGTTGTAAAGAATGCCATGTATGTGTCACGTGGTAAAGAATGCCATGTATGTGTCACGTGGTAAAGAATGCCATGTATGTGTCACGTGGTAAAGAATGCCATGTATGTGTCACGTGGTAAAGAATGCCATGTATGTGTCACGTGGTAAAGAATGCCATGTATGTGTCACGTGGTAAAGAATGCCATGTATGTGTCACGTGGTAAAGAATGCCATGTATGTGTCACGTGGTAAAGAATGCCATGTATGTGTCATGTGGTAAAGAATGCCATGTATGTGTCATGTGGTAAAGAATGCCATGTATGTGTCATATGGTAAAGAATGCCATGTATGTGTCATGTGGTAAAGAATGCCATGTATGTGTCATGTGGTAAAGAATGCCATGTATGTGTCATGTGGTAAAGAATGCCATGTATGTGTCATGTGGTAAAGAATGCCATGTATGTGTCATGTGGTAAAGAATGCCATGTATGTGTCATGTGGTAAAGAATGCCATGTATTTGTCATGTGGTAAAGAATGCCATGTATGTGTCATGTGGTAAAGAATGCCATGTATGTGTCATGTGGTAAAGAATGCCATGTATGTGTCATGTGGTAAAGAATGCCATGTATGTGTCACGTGGTAAAGAATGCCATGTATGTGTCATGTGGTAAAGAATGCCATGTATGTGTCATGTGGTAAAGAATGCCATGTATGTGTCATGTGGTAAAGAATGCCATGTATGTGTCATGTGGTAAAGAATGCCATGTATGTGTCATGTGGTAAAGAATGCTATGTATGTGTCATGTGGTAAAGAATGCCATGTATGTGTCATGTGGTAAAGAATGCCATGTATGTGTCACGTGGTAAAGAATGCCATGTATGTGTCACGTGGTAAAGAATGCCATGTATTTGTCATGTGGTAAAGAATACCATGTATGTGTCATGTGGTAAAGAATGCCATGTATGTGTTATTTACAGTATTATTTATCCAAATTATTTATACTTAAGCATATATACTGAACACGTGCATTAGTTTTTATCTTTATATGGGATATATAGTAGTACTTTTTAACAAATGTATCACTATAGAATAAAGAGAGATATTCTTCAGACTTACACATCTTTGAGCCTAGCATTTAGTTTTGGCAGTCCCATATATTCACACAGTTCCTGGAAGAATATTTTGACAAATATTCTACTTGAAGAGGTTGTTGTCTCTTCACTTAGGTTTATGCATTCTAGCACCTTTAAAATAAATAAACAAAAATTCCCAGGTAAGTATTACAGTTTAAAGTTAAAATAACATAAATCGATATCTTCATACTGAACATGATTTAATATTGAACATATTTGATGCATAATTAACCCCATAATGACCACATCACTTTTCCATTTTCTGTCCGTTTGGGACCAAGGCTATTTTTACATTTTTGAGGTGTTTGTGTTTAGCTGTAATTTTCCTCTTACTCATTTACTGTACCCACACATATTATATACCGTTTTTCTCGCCATTAAATGGACTTTCTAAAGATACCATTATTTTCATCATATCTTATAATTTACTATAAAAAAAATTATAAAATATGAGGAAAAAATGGAAAAAAACACACTTTTTCTAACTTTGACCCCCAAAATCTGTTACACATCTACAACCACCAAAAAACACCCATGCTAAATAGTTTCTAAATTTTGTCCTGAGTTTAGAAATACCCAATGTTTACATGTTCTTTGCTTTTTTTGTAAACTATAGGGCCATAAATACAAGTAGCACTTTGCTATTTCCAAACCATTTCTTTTCAAAATTAGCGATAGTTACATTAGAGCACCGATATCTTTCAGGAATCTCTGAATATCCATTGACATGTATATATTTTTTTTTAGTAGACAACCCAAAGTATTGATCTAGGCCCATTTTGGTATATTTCATGCCACCATTTCACCGCCAAATGCAATCAAATAGAAAAAATTGTTCACTTTTCACAAATTTTTTCACAAACTTTTGGTTTCTAACTTAAATTATTTACAAACAGCTTGTGCAATTATGGCATAAATGGTTGTAAATTCTTCTCTGGGATCCCCTTTGTTCAGAAATAGCAGACATATATGACTTTGGTGTTGCTTTTTGGTAATTAGAAGGCCGCTAAATGCCACTGCGCACCACACGTGTATTATGCCCAGCAGTGAAGGGGTTAATTAGGGAGCATGTAGGGAGCTTTTTGGGGTAGTTTTAGCTTTAGTGTAGTGTAGTAGACAACCCCAAGTATTGATCTAGGCCAATTTTGGTATATTTCATGCCACCATTTCACCGCTAAATGCGATCAAATTAAAAGAAACGTTAATTTTTTCTCAATTTTAGGTTTCTCACTGAAATTATTTACAAACACCTTCTGCAATTATGGCACAAATGGTTGTAAATGCTTCTCTGGGATCCCCTTTGTTCAGAAATAGCAGACATATATGGCTTTGGCATTGCTTTTTGGTAATTAGAAGGCCTCTAAATGCCGCTGCGCATCACACGTGTATTATGGCTAGCAGTGAAGGGGTTAATTATGTAGCTTGTAGGGAGCTTGCAGGGTTAATTTTAGCTTTAGTGTAGAGCTCAGCCTCCCACCTGAAACATCAGACCCCCTGATCCCTCCCAAACAGCTCTCTTCCCTCCCCCACCCCACAATTGTCCCCGCCATCTTAAGTACTGGCAGAAACTCTGCCAGTACTAAAATAAAAGGTATTTGGCCCTTTTTTTTTTTTAAAAAAAAAAAAGCATATTTACATATGCTGATGTGTAGGATCCCCCCTTAGACCCCAACCTCACTGATCCCCCACCATACTGCTCTCTAACCCTTCCCCTCTGCAATAATGGGCGCCATCTTGGGTACTGGCAGCTGTCTGCCAGTACCCAGTTTTGTAACAAAATGTGCCTTTTTTTTTTTTTTAATTCCCTTTTCTGTAGTGTAGCTTTCCCCCCCCACCGAGACCAACCCCCAACCCCTTCCAGAACCCTTAGATTGCATTTAAGTTGTTTTTTTTTTAACTTTTTAACTTTTTTTTTTCTGTAGTGTAGCGGTTCCCACCCGCTCCCGCCCCGTGCACGCGCCCGCCCACCACCCCCGTGCACGCGCGCGCTCCCGTGCGCGCCCCCGTAGCTCCCGCCCCCCGATCCCG